>NC_142609.1:16976248-17086295 GCF_041222555.1 Hakea prostrata | reverse complement strand
ATACCCAACCCAAGGTCATATAAACCCATTGCTCCAACTAGCAGAGCTTCTCCATTACAGAGGCTTCCACGTAACTTTCGTCAACACTGAGATCAACCATGAACGAGTCGTCAAGACCAATGGCTCCGACACCGTCGATCGTTTACCTGATTTCCGATTCGAAACCATCCCAGATGGTCTTCCTCCTGCTGCTACTCGTGATGTTCCAACACTCTGTGAATCCACCAGTAACAATTGCTTGGAACCATTTCTTAAACTTCTCAGCAAACTCAACGATTCCGATGTTCCACCTGTTACCTGTATTTTCTTCGATATTCCCATGAGCTTCTCTTTAACAGCTGCCCAAGAAATCGGCGTTCCTGGCGTTGGTGTCTGGACTGCTAGTGTTTGTGGTCTCATGGGTTATCTGCAATATCCTCAACTTGACCAGAGAGGCCTCACAGTAGCCAAAGGTAATAAACTAATGAATTCACGATTAGTTTTAATTGAAACCCAACTGAGTCAACTCAATTTCTGATAAGATCTGGATTTGCAGGTGTGAATTATCTATCAGAAGAGTACAGGAACACTCCTATTGACTGGGTTCCTGGATTGAACGATATTCGTTTGAAGGACATGATAAATTTTGACCGTCTAGGTGATACACGAGACTTCATGGTTAAATTCACCTACGAACAAGCCAAGAAATGTTTCAATGCATCTGCCATTGTTCTTAACACATTTGAAGCTTTGGAGCATGATGTGTTGGAAGCATTAAAGCCACAGCTTCCACCCATCTACAATATTGGCCCTCTGCATCTCCTCTGCAGAAATGTTATCAAAGACGGGTCGAGCTTTGTTGATTCGAATTTATGGAAACAAGATGAAGCTTGCATTGAGTGGCTCGATTCGAAAGAGCCCAACTCGGTTATGTATGTAAATTTTGGTAGTATTACTGTTATGTCAGCTGAGTCACTGGCCGAGTTCGCCTGGGGACTTGCTAATAGCAACCAAAATTTCTTGTGGGTCGTTAGGCCTGATTTGGTCGGAGGGGACAACACAGAGGCATTGCCGCCGGAGTTCTTGATGGAGACAAAAGAGAGAGGTTTGATCGTGAGTTGGGTTTCACAAGAGGAGGTATTGAATCATCGTTCTGTTGGTGGGTTCTTGACACACACAGGGTGGAACTCAACTATTGAGAGTGTCTGCGGTGGAGTGCCTATGATCTGTTGGCCATTATTTGCAGAGCAGAGAATGAATTGCAGGTTTGCCTGTAATACATGGGGTATGGCATTGGAAATGGAAACAGATGTGAAGAGAGAGGAAGTGGAGAGGCTTGTGAGGGAAATTTTGACGGGAAAGAAGAGAGATGAGATGAAGCAGAGGGCTCTGGATTGGAAGAGGAAGGCTGAAGAGGCTGTAAGTTCTGGTGGCTCATCTTTCTTAGATCTGGAGAAGCTGCAAAGGGAAGTCTTGTTTGCTGACAGAAAATGAACTCTCTAAGAGTCTTTGTCAGCTCTGAATAAATGTATGCAAATCATTATTATTATTTGGTTTGGTTTGTGTTAATTAATTCTCCTATCCATTAATTCATTATAATTCGATAAGGAAGTTCTCCATGATAAAAGTTTATGGGTACTCGTGTCATTATTGATGGTTTTCATAATTGTTATGTGGGTCCGACTTCTGATACTCAGTTTTAAAAACAGATTCAAATAGACATATTTTGGTGGTCGACCCAAATGACTCAATTTTGTGAGATCTATGATAAAAGTAAAGTGCTTAAGTAAATAGGCCCAATCTTAGAGGTCGGGTCGACCCATTATCTGATTAAAGGGTACAAATGTATACCGTGCGTTCTCTAATGGATTCATTGTGAAATTAGGAAACGTTGCACTGTTTTGGATGGGAATTGTTGTAATTCTCTTCTAGCAATTGATTAAGAGATTTTCATTAAAATCTTCTTCCTATGTAGTGAATGTTCTTCTTCTTTGCCCATGGACGTAGTACACCATATTAATCTGTCAACCACTTTAACTCTGTGTCCCTTAGAATTGTAAATTATTCTTGTTTGTGATTTCTTGGTGTTCGTTCTAGCATTAACCTTTCAACCCTTATTCAAAATGTGTAATTGATATTGTTGTTGGCATAGTATTGGTAAGACCACTTGTAAAAGTGGTAAATAGTATACGACTTAGAGCAACAGGTGTAAGTTTGACCTTAGTGGCCTGAACTTGTTGTCAAAACTGGAATTTTACCACACTTAGAGCTAGGGCTACAAGTTTGGTCAATGTATGTAAGGTTTGGTTGCAAATAAGACTTTTAGAGGAATATTCAACATAGCCAATGGAGTTGAAGATTGCACTTTCACGCATCTCGTCACTGTACATTCAAGAGAAGGACCCACCTTTAGTCAACCTAATCGGTGCTTGAGTTTAGGAAAGTTAGATAGAATAACAATGTCATTGTACTTGATGAGAATGGGCTTGCTTCGCTGATAGAATCACATGGACTTGGGCTTAAAGGAAGTCATACAAAATAAAGGGCTATAATTGGGTTGTGGAAAGGGATGGCACCATGTGGGCTAGAAACTGGTTAAGGATTTCGAAACGAAAGGCTAAAGCTCAATAAAAGGGGTTTGGGTACTCTCTTTGGAGGGGTTCTTCCAATGAGTGTCTAATGAATTATAGAATACAAATATGTGGAATATCTCAATCCAAAGGTTATGGTAAATCTAACAAGTGTCATTGAATTAGAATATACATATGTCTGAATCCTATAACTCATTGGGAGACTAGCTCTAAGGAATGAGAGTGTTTGCTAACCTTGAAGAAGAAGATTCATGGAGCGAAAAATCTCACGGATGCTTGGAGATCTTCCTTGGTCTTGGATAGAGTGCTCTAGAGGGCCTCTGATGTTCTCCAATAGCTTAATGACAAAGTGACTCGAATTAGATCGAAGTTTGATTATATAGGGCTTCGGAAACCTAATTTCCAAAGGGTACCATATTTGTCTCGGGGATGACTGGTCGCTAGAACCAAGGTAGGCTGCCAAGCTGTACATTTTAGCCATAAACTGAATTTCAATCATCGAAAGCCCTAAACTCCTCTTGGGTCCTTTTCCAAGTTATGAAAGGGTCTTACCTAGTTTTATGGGACCTTCCACTTGGTAACGCTACACTCATGGTCCATCTATCAAGTCTGTCATCATTCAAGTTTTATCTTCTTCCAAAATCAAACAAGGTTTCTATCATAGGATTATCTCCATCTACTTCCATTGGTTCCAAGTCAGATCCAATGGGTTCAAATGGGATGGCCCACAGTTGTCTTCTTCCTTCACTTCAGGTCTTTGAACTTATAATAAAGATTTTTGGGTTAGGGTTGTGAGGGATTTCACAATAATAGTGTTTAAAACTCTTCTAACAACTAGGGACTCACTAGTAGTAGCATAAAGGATCTCTTCCTCACCTTGATTATCACCCTATTCTTCACCATTGGATTCATAAAAAATTGGGGTGTTATCCAAGTTTTGGTTATCATCTAATGTCACAACTTGTCGGTTTGGGGTAATTAGCAGCAAAATGCCCAATTCCCTGACACTTGAAACATCACTTGGTTGCAGCTCCTCCCTTTGTAGTTCTTTTTGTGAAGTCTAGCCCTTTCCTAACCCTGACCTTGACCCGGATCCATTTGTATTTGTAGGTCCGAAGACCCGGAGTAGTGGAAGATGAGACTTGTGGGCCCTCATAGTTGAAGATTCGGTGTATGACTCAGAGCCTATGGATGTTGACAGTGATGCCCCTTACTTGGATATATTGTCAGTGTTCACTGAGAAACTGCACTTAGAAGGGGGAGAGCGTAGTTGAAATACATGATGCACTTTCGATCTCCTTCCGAAGGTAGTTATCTATTCTAGACTTGTTGATTGACTTGTAGGAGAAAACCCAACTCAATTTGGATCAGTCTAGCCTTCCATTTCCCCTAATGAAGTTGCTGTTCAGGCTTGGTCGACTGGTCAGTCGACCAATCAGTCGACCAACAGAATGGTAAATTCAAAAATTACAAAATTCTCTATTATTTTAACCCTACTTTTTGGGAAATCGTGAATAGAAGCTTAACCTAATCATTGGCACTCTAGAGCTCGAGGAGTGAGCTTCCCAAAGCCCTCTCTTGAAGTTGGTGAAGATTCTTGGCCTCAATCATTGCATTCCCTCTTCATTCAGTTCCTCAAGGTATGATTCCTCTCTCTCATCCTCTAATCTACTCTTTCCTCCACTCATTCTCACTATTGAGACCATGGCTGAAGTGCTGCAACCTTGCAAACACTTAGCCATGTGTTTCCCTTTCATCTCCATTAATTTTTTCTTATTCTTGCTATGCTACGCATTCAATACAATCAATAGCATTGCATTTCCATGATTCTTGTCATCCCAACTTGTCTTATTAAGCTAAGTTGATGTATAGATGTATGCTAGGTCTGATTTACAATTGGTTTATGATTCTAATATAGTTCTTATCATTTCTTTAGCTGATTCCCCATCATTCCTTGCCATTACAACAAACCCCATTTCAATTCTTGATGTTAGCATATAGAACATAGGGTTTCAATTTGGGTATTCCTAATTGGACCGTTGGATATTGATAATTTTCATTGAGTAGTGTCCCTATATTGCTATGATCATTCCCTCCAAATTTCAGATTGATCCGATACCCGGAAGATCAGTTTCGGGCCCAATTTCCCTATGCTGCCTGTTCCTGATCCTCTTGGTCGACCAAAGGAAAACAGCAACTCAACTCTTGCTCGTTTCTCTTCGTTTGATCTCCGAATTGATTGTTTCCTTCTCTAATGTTATTTATATATTATCTAGGGTTCAAGCACTAAGTTGGGGTCTATCCTAAGTGGTATTTGCTATTATTCCTGATTCGATTAAGGTAAGGACAGTTATACCCATATGACATGGACTATAGGCTTATTCAATGATGATTGGAAACTTGATATGCTTTTCTTATCAATTTTATTTAGACATTATATGACTATTGTAGTTGTCTTTTGACAACAATAACATGTTTAAGTACTCTTGTATATCATGTCTGTTTAATTATTGTTATTTACATTACACATGAATTATGTGATGTTATGATATGATTCCAATATGATGATGTATCATGTATGTGTGACATGATGAATTGAGAATGTGATTGGATAAGGATAATTTGGGATTGAGGAATGTCCTATTGACATTCTGTCCTTGGACATCGGAGGGAATAGTATGGGATGGTCTCCGAAGGTGTCCATCGACGCTTTCCTGGATTATTGGATGACATATGTAGGACTTGTCTAGGTGTATGACTAGGATGTCCTTGTCATATAAGACCCGATTCAGAAGGGTATTGAGACCGAACGACCCGTGGTAGTAGTATGGTTTGATGGGCACTCAAGATCGGTAACCAACCCGTGAGAGGACATAGATCATATTACAGATACCCGAAAGGGGCCATTGTTGGTAGGGTTGCAAATAGTAAGACTTGGGCTCACGAGCGCTCGAAGATCGGTGAGTCATATCCGTGAGGGGACGTGAGAGCTTCCCATCTACTATTTGTGGATGACCAATGGGGTTGATGAGTCCGGTGAGTAATATCCATGACTCTAGTGTGAAGGATACCAGAAAGGATCGTCCGGGACGAGGAATGGACGTATTTGGATCTGACATGGTATGACTGAGTAGATGACTTGCATTGGGCTAGGCTTTACCGTGACATGCGCCAATACTTATACCAATGGTGATGTGAGAGAGTGGTGAGCTAGACCCTAGCCATGGAATTATCCGAGATGGATGCAGGATCCAATTCACACCGGAGAACCCAAGATACTTGGATGGTTGAGGGAAGAGTGATTTGAGACCTACTCAAAGAAGTATGGTGCTATGACTTAAAGCATGTCTACCATAGAGACTAGCATATGTAGAGTTAGAATCATAATTGCATCATCTGTCTCATATCATTTGCATCATGTTATGACTTGTATCATATGATTTATGTATTATGGATTAACTGCCTTGTTGAGTTCCTTTGAACTCATTCCTTTCTCTGCATTTGCTTTGTTAGACTATCCTACAGGTTTTGAAGAGTCTGATGGCACGTGTAACAACCCCCATTTTCTAACCCGGAATTCGTATTGCAGGTCCGAGAACCCGAAGGTCTAGTCGGATTAATTTTGTGGAGTGTCCAGATAGGAGTCCATGATCCATATCCAGAACCCATGGATCTGGATTCTCTTGTTGAAGAATCTGCCTTACTAGGAAGTTGGATCTCTGATTGAAGGCAAGTGGTGTTTGGAGATGTCCGGAATGAAGGTAAGACATCCCCCATGTGTTGTTTAGGGCTAGGTTGTGTTTGGGTTTCAACCCCCTGAGCAAAGCACCCTTGTATAGCAATATACTTGGGGGCGGTTGCTAGTGGCGGTTGATTAAACCAAGCGACCGCCTTAAGCGACCGCCCGGTTCTACTTGAGGGAAAATGCCCTATTTTGCCCCATATTCGTTATAAATAGCGTCCCTCGCCCTATTAACGCATTATTATGTTCGGGATTGCTATTTTGGGCGATTAGGCGGCAGTGGAAACGTGCTAAAAGGTGGGCGAAGTGCTGTTAATGATCTGGAACCTTTTTCCTTCTATTCTTGGTGATTCTGATTAAGGTAATGAATCTCCATCTTCTATTCTCTTCTTTTTAACCTCTGATTGATATGAACCCATCCCCATTTTGTTAGTGATTACCCAATTGATTTGTTGTATCTCCCTTTTCAATGTTCTTGATGAGATCCTGTCCAGAAACGAATCCCCGCATTTGTTTGATGGATGGATCCCATCAAGGGGAATGATTTGGGTAATAAATCTTTGTTAATTTTAGGGTTTCTTGTTACCCCCTTGTTCTAGACCTATTAAGCTTGAAATTTGGACTAAGATCATCCCAAAACGGATTGAAATCGGATGATAAAAAGTCTGATTTTCGGAGTTGGACACTGTCTGAAACAGGGGCGGTCGCTTGTGGAGGTCGCTTAACTTAAGCAACCGCCACAAGCAACCGGCTGGTTTCCAGTAACTGTGTCGGTTTGATTTTTGAATTGTTTTGACTCTTGACTCTTATACATTCTTGTAACCCTATGCCTAGGTGTTCTCTGTTTCAAATAAAAGTCTTATAATAGTTTTTGGATTGCAAGTTAGAGGACTTCTACTAAATTACAGGTAAGGACATGCATTCTTATTTATATGCAATTACATAACATGATGATTCAGCTGTTCTATTTACTATTCTTTGATCATGTAACTTGCTGTAATTGTATAAAGCATGTGAATCTTATTGTATACTTGCTGTTAGTGGTGTTCTTTGATGTACTTCATCTTTTATGATATTGCACAACTGTTCATGGTATGATAAAGAGTGATTGTAGTGTAGTTGTGGTGGAAGGGGTATTCCTTTGGGATATCTTAGCTTGGGATATCAGAAGGCTGTGGAATGGGACACATGCCTGCTAATGTCTCCAGCACTATCATGATTACTGGATGACATACTTAGGAGTGTCTAGAATTGCATGGCTAGGTACCCCACATGTACCCTTTCGGCAAGGGAATTAAAGCCGGGTGACCCGTGACAATGGTGACGTGACTATGTTTCATCCAACAGCGGTAACCAGTCCGTGCGGAGACTCAGTGGTCCACTATTGGTCATGTAATGGTAGGGTTGCATATGTTAGGGTTGGGCTCATGGACGTCCAAGGAGCGGACCGGATGTTGCGAGGAGTCATGAGAGCATCCGCCCCAACAATATGTGGATGACCATAGGGTTAAGGAGTGGAGTCCAATAGCGGTAGCCAGTCCGTGAGGGTTCTCACTCCTAGGTTGCGAAGGATACTGAACCGAGTTGGTTGGTGCCATAGGGGAAGTATCTGGACTCCATATAGTATGT
Source organism: Hakea prostrata (assembly GCF_041222555.1). Taxonomy (NCBI): domain Eukaryota; kingdom Viridiplantae; phylum Streptophyta; class Magnoliopsida; order Proteales; family Proteaceae; genus Hakea; species Hakea prostrata. The sequence goes on along the minus strand of NC_142609.1, from coordinate 17,078,354 downwards.
TACCATTATGACTTGCATTGGATTAGAAACCCCGACATGCGCCAGTACTCATTGCCAATGGTCGTGGTGAGAGAGTGTTGACTTAACCCCCAGCCATGGTTTGAGAGCCAGGTGTGGACTTACCCCTTTGCCCAGGATCCCTAGAGAGGTAACCAGTCCTTGCCGGATCAGAGTGATGAGACTTACCCAAAGGAGGGCTGGTATATATCTTAAAGCATGTCCGCTGTTAGAGACTTGCATAGTTAGATCTTAGTAGCATTCATATTTCTTCATATCATCCATATCATTTCATATGTGCATTCGTGGATTGTAATGACATATATATGAGAATTGCTTGTTCCTTACTGAGTTCGTTGGAACTCATTCCTTTCATTGTATGTATTATATAAACTGTACAGATGGTTGCATAATGTCGGAAGTTGGAGATGATTCATATGAAAGAGCCTTCTCGTATGAAGCTGATGTGGCACAGACAGTGATACATGAACTTACAGAGCATGAAGCCTCCTGAAGATGAAGATTATTTAGCTATTCCTTTTGCTTCCGCTGATCTCGATATTACTTTTGATTCTTGATCTTCCTTCTTTCGTTCGTTCTTGGATATTTATTGGAGTATTTGGACTCCTGTAACCTTTTTATTGATTATTGTACTATTCTTGCTCTTGATTCATGTATTTGTATTTATTATTATTGATAGACTAAAACCATGGATCCTGTGACGGATCGCACCCACGGGTTGTCGGGCGGGTAACCAGGCCCGGCGGGGGGGTGTGACAGCACGTCCTTCGAAGCACCCTATGATGAGTCACACTACCCTTAGGGTAGTGGCTACTATGAAGATTATTGTGAGGGTACCAAAGAGGACTATGCTGCACACCAGGATTAGCCCGACACTGGTGTTGGAGTAGCTGTATTGGACTACGGACATCTACACCTATGAGGATGTGTTTTATGTGACTGATGAAACATTTATTTAATATTATATTTTGGATTCTCCTTTGAAACCGGATCTGTAATTTAACTTTCTTGGATATACTCTTTTGATGAAATTTGTAAACTTAAACTTGATTTTTCTACTTTCCGCTGCCGTATGAGAAAGTGACTTTTGATCACTCCCTCTCTCCTTTGGATTCTATATATACATCTTGGTATCGTCTTTATTCCGCACTCTGATTGTCTGTTTTATCTTATTCTTGATTCTTTATTATATGCTTAAGCCATGATTATTATCGTTCATGATTGTGGGAGGCATGGTTGCTCGATACTTGATCTTCGGGATTGTGGATCACATACCCGGGTATGCCCAATGGGGTACTGGCTGGGTGGATGTGACACCTTTACTCTGACCCTCTTTAGATGTTGCAGATTTAGAATTCACACCCTTAACTATTGATGGTGTTAAACTCGCTGTAGAATTTCCTGATTTGTTTGAAAATCTATTCTGAAATTTGTTCCCATAACTATTGCCCTTTTTCTTTCATTGCCCTTCCACTTTCAAAGCCAATCTACACACATCCTCATAAGTCCAATACTATTGCAACTAAACAACATCTGAGATTTTAGATTGCAGCCTTGCCAAATATCGAGCAATAGTTTATTCATCTTCCACTACCACATCACATCGCATTGCAAGTGATCAAACTCATTAGTATACTGCTCGATAGTGGAGTATTTCTGCTGAACATTATGGTACTCAATGAACGCCTCCTATCTATACTGAGTGGGTAAAAGAATTTTTGCAGTAACTTCTTCATCTTATCCCATCTATCTATCTTTGCCTTCCCTTCTCTAGCATGTTGCTTCTTAACATGTTCCTAACATATTGCAGCATGTTTTCTCAATTTAATGGCTATTAATCTAACCTTTTGAGCCTTACTCAATTCTTTTATATCAAAAACTCGTTCTACTGTATGTAACCAATCAATGACTCATTAGGATGAGCCTTACCTTCAAAATTAGGAATTTCCATCTTCATTCTAATATTCTGAAAAGGGTTTCATGCTCTCTAATTATGTCCATGATTTGGATTGGAAAGAGGATTGGTGTAATAACATCCGTATTTCTAACCCGGAATCTATATTGTAGGCCCAAATACCTGTAGTTCCAACCGGAATAAACTGTGGGTGATCTAGTTTGAAGCCCATGATCCAAACCCTAAGCCCATGGATCTGGATACTGCTGGTGCAGAACTTGCCTTACTAGGAACCCAAAGGCAAACTAGTGGAAAGCTTGATGGGCTGGGCAGATGGATTTCTAGCATGAGACCAGTTGAGTTAGAAGATGCCCAAGATCAAGGTAAGAGCCCCCCACATGTTGGTATAAGCTAAATTGGCGTTGAAGATCAATCGGGAGAGCAAAGCACCTAAGTACTGATAAGTACTAGGGTGATGTTGCTTAAGGTGGTTGATTGACCTAACCAACCGCCTAAGCGATCGGTCGGTTGGGCTATGGGTTTTAAACCCTATTTCGCCCCTAGCTCTCTATAAATAGTCATCCATTGCCTAATTTTGCATTATTTTATTCGTGGAGTCTGCTGTGGATTGAGTGGATGTTGTGTACACATGGTTGGTGGTGAAAAACCCTTGATTTGTGAAGAAGGTTTGGATCTTGCTTTGGCTTTCAGATCTTTTAAAGGTTAGTTAAACACTCTTTTATTTTACTTGAATCTTATATTGTTAGAGAGTAGTTCCTCCCTCTAAAATTTTTTAGTGATGAGTTGAAGTGATTAAATCCTTTTCCATCAATTATCTCGATTGGATCATGTCAGGAGATGGATTGTTCATATCCAAATCAAGGGTTGATCTTGTCGGAGAAGATGATGTGGATTCAAATCATTCTTCTTCTGTAATCTGATGTGTGGTGCCCTCTCTGGAGTTCTAAGAAAAAAATCCGGACTTGAATCAATCAAGAATTATATTGAGGATGTCACATCCCCCCATCCGGTTCCTAACTGAAATAAGAGGTGTGATCCACAGCCCCAAAGATCAACTCTCAGACAATCATCCTCCCACATGACACAATAGTACAATCATGAGCAAGAATAAATCAATGTATTAATGTAATTAACTAAACAAAGTTAAAAGTAAGGATCTCAGAAGGATCTTAAAACAATATCAGAGTGTGGAAGTGATGTCAAAAAAATTAGAGTAATAAAGTGTCCGGGAAGTAAACTCAAATAATCAAACTGCGGAAGAATAGTCAAAACAAAAGTATTACAACTAAAAGAATAAGGAAGACTATCAAAACTAATCTATGTCTTCTAATGGTTCTCTTTCTTCTAACTTTTCCTTCGTCTCCAATGGCTTGTGCTCTTGTAACTTGGGATCAATGTCAAGCTTGTAATCTCACTGGCTAGCAAGGCTATGGCACCAACCAACTCAGACTATGGACTCTTAACACTATTGGTCATCCACATATAATAAACGGGATGCTCTTATGTTCTCTCACAGGTTGGCTACCGGTCTCGAGCGCCCACAATCCCCATTGCTGCCACCGATCACTCGGCCTCAATACCCACGCCGATAGGGTGTGATATGACAGGTTTCTAACAAACACTTCAATACATACTAGGTATGACATCCAATGATCATATAAAGTGCCAAGGGTCATCAGAGGATTGTGTCCCATACCACTTCCAATGATGTCCCAAGACAAAACACCGAAAGTGCAATATCCTGCCCTATTCTAACCCTGACCCTAACCCGAATCCACTGTTGTATTTAGGCCCGAAGACCCGAAGCGGTGGTAGAAGAGACTTATGGACCCTTTTGATTGATAACTATGATGCGGAGACCGAGCCCATGGACATTGACGATGATACCCCTTGCTTGAATACATTGTCGGTGTTTAATAAAAGTCTGCGCATCGGAGAAGAATGATTTAGTTGAAGTACCTAATGACCTCCCATACACAATCCGAAGGTATTCCCCGAAACTAGACTTCTTGATTGAATTGTAGAAGAAAACCTCACTCAATTTGACCTTGTATAGCCTTTCAAAACCCTGTGTGAAGTTGCTGAACTAAACCTGTTTTTCTGCTGAAATATTTTGGTCGATCCTCTTTGGTCGATGCCATCGACCAAAGTTTCCCAGTCAGCCAAGTTAATGATTCTATGGAATATTCCCTATTCTATTTATACTAGCCTCGTGTTTTGAACCCTATTGCAATCATTTTCACTCCTAAGAACATGGGAGGAGCTTCCCAAAGCAACTCCTAGGCATATGTGAAGGATACTCCACCAAAACTCATTGTTAATCATTGATTCTTGTCTCCATCTACAACTACAAGGTATGATTCATCATTCCACTCTCTATTCTACCTTTTTCTATTCTTTTCTATTCCTCTCTTGCTATTGAGACATTGGAGGTGGTGCTGCAACCTTGCAACCATTACTTCAACTGTCCACTCATGCTTAACCTATGATCTTCTTAGCCATCTATTGATGCTATGCCCCCATCTCAAGCCTAGCATATGTATTCCTTGATTTTCCTCTTAACATCATGCCATTTTGTACAAAACTGAGTTGTATGGTATGCTATGTTCATATTTATCACTATCATATGATTCCAATCGAATTCCTATAAGTTCCCCTAGCTATTGCATGCTATTTCTATGTCAATGCAATCAATTCCCATTCATGCCATGATGCTTGTCACTTGAACTTGATAGCTCAATTTGGGGCTTTCTATTTAGACCATTGGATTATGTTAGTTTCTTGATTTATAGTGTCCTCATACTATTCTTAAGCATTCCTCCAAGTTCCAGATTGATCCGAACCCCGGAAAACCAATTTCAGATTAAAACCCCCAAAATCCACTATTCTGTCCTGAAGAAGATTTGGTCGATCCTCTTTGGTCGATGCCATCGACCAAAGTTGTTGTTGACAGCAACCTTAGCCAGTTTTGACCCGATTAACATCCGATCTTCCCGATTTCTTCTCTAACTTATTATTAATGTTTGTTTAGGGTCTTAACAATTCTTTTGGACCATTTCTTGGTATTCTCAATTCATCATCAACTCAACCTAAGGTAAGGATGGTTATCTCCATAAACATATAGGCCATCAACTTATGATTTGTGTTCATACTTAAAGAATAGAATCTCTTGATTGCTTTTAATTACTATAAGGTTGATATACATGTGTTAGGACAGTAATATCACAATTCATATTCTCTTGTCAATGTCAAATTATTATTCTTGATTACTTGTGCCTATGATGGTTCATTTCAATATCATGATTTAACTTTTATTATGAAGATGTATTGGATGCATGAGAAATGATGAACTTGAATGTGTGATTGCCTACGTATAACTTGGGATTGGGGAGTGTCCTATTGACACTTCTGTCCTTGGGCATCGGAGGGAATAGTATGGGATGTTCTTCGAAGGTGCCTATCGACACTTTCTCGGGTTATTGGATGACATACATAGGATTGTCTAGTTGGGTGGCTAGGATTGTCCTTGTCGTGTCAGACCCGAATCGGAAGGGCATTGAGACTGAACAACCCGTGATAGTGTATAGTTTGATGGGCGCCCTAGGCCGGTAACCAATCTGGTAGGGGACATAAACCATGCTACGGATACCCGAAAGGGGCCATTTATTGGTAGGGTTGCAAATAGCTAGACTTGGGCTCACGGGCGCTCAAGACCGATAACCAATCCGTGAGAGGATGTGAGAGCTTCCCGTTTACTATTTGTGGATGACCAATAGGGTTGATGAGTCTGTAATCTGGGATTACGCTGACTCTAGTGTGAAGGATATCGAAAAGGATCGCCAGGGGCGAGGAATGGACGTATCTGGATCTGACTTGATATGACTGAGTAGATGACTTGCATTGGGCTAGGCTTTACTGTGACATGCGCCAGTACTTTTACCAAACGGCGATATGAGAGAGCGGTGACCGATTCCCCTACCATGGTTTTTGAGATGACTTTACCCAATTACCACGGCATTCCCAAGATACGGAACAGGTTGAGGGAGAGTGACTGATAACCCAAAGAAGTATGGTGCTATGACTTAAAGCATGTCTACCCTAGAGACTAGCATTCATGGAGTTAGAATCATATCTGCATCATATGTTTCATATCATATTGCATTATGTTATGTTTTGTATATGTATGATTGTAATTATGGAATAACTACCTTGTTTTTTTTTCGAACTCATTCCTTTTTGTACAAATGTTTTTAGATTATCCTACAGGTACCGAAGATTATGATGGCACCTCCTTCGAAACAGACTTTGATCCCGCATACTACCCTCCGGGTGGTATCTTCGGTGAAGATCAGAGTGTTGGTGCCGAGGAGGATTACTATTCGCACCAAGGTTAGCCCCACGATAGTGCAGGAGCGGCAGAGCTGGGCTTTCTTCATCCACACCATTGAGGAGACCATCATTAGGATAGAAGAAACCCTAGTCTAGTGCCCCATTTCCCTAGTTTATTTATGGAACATTTTGGACATGTAATTAACTTGTTTGGGATTATCTTTTGATACTTGGAGTTGTAACTAACTTAATTATACTTCTTTTCTGCTGCTTTGAGAGAGAGTGATTATCACATATTCTCTCATCTTTACGATCACATTTATACTCTGACATTATATGTTTTCCGCACTCTGATTTATTGAATCTTATCTTATTCATGATATTTAGTATTAGTTGCTTTTACCTTGATTACTATTGTTCGTGATTGTGTTATCGTGTATGTGGGAGGCATGGTCCCTCGATTCTTGATCCTTGGACTGTGGATCACATTCCTGGGTATGCCAGATAGGGTATCAGCTGGGTGGATGTGACTGATTGGTATCAGAGCCCAATTCACAATTACAACCTAAGAATTCACATTACAATATGATTCCAATCACATCACATATAATGATTCATTCTCATTTCAAACATTCACATATCTAACAAATATGGATAACATCATTAATAGTTATATTTGGAAATTACAGAGGCATAGTAATCATATCTAAATCATTTAACAAAACTATAGAACATGCATTCAATTCCTATTACAAATAAGAATGTAACTAGAGTTAAATATAAGTGAAAGTCCTCACCTTGGTGTCAATTCGAAACCTTTGAAGAGTAGATCAAAAGATGAGTTCAAACTTGGCAAAGAGTCCTAACAATATGATGATTCAATGTTAGAAACAAACCCTAAAGGCTTGCAGGTGGAAAAAGGGCAAAAATAAGACATTTCTTTGACTGTAGCATGGTTGGCTGTGTGGATTGGTCGCCTAGGGCTGCCAAGCCAAACAACCAAGGTTGCTGGTATAGCCAGTAAATCATAATTTTTTTAGAAAACTCATTGTTTGGGTTCCTAACCACTCCGAAATTTACTAGAAAATTCTGAAATCATGGTAGGACATTACCTAGCATGGTTTAAGCACTAATCTTTGTGAAAGGAATGAAAACCTAACGAATCTTATATTAGATTTCTTCCGAAATCAAACCACAGATTCATGAATAGACTAGAGTGAATGGAGATTCACTTCAGAGTAAAGAGAATAGTAAAATAAGGTCTGAAATCATCATAGAATATGATTTAACATGATTTTAAGATCAGACTAATCAAAGAGAATAAAAATCACATAGATTCATGCTAGGTCTTTACCGAAATCATACTGTGAAGTTCACGGAAGAGCTAGAGTGAATGGACATTCACTCTAGAACTAAGAGAATAGAAGAATAGGTACCTACATCAAGTATAGACCTTGAAGAAGGTCTACACAGTAGGTAGAAACAATAAAAAAAGAATAACTAGAAAGAATAGAGTGAATGCTAACCTTTCAGAAGAAAAAATTGATGGAACGGAAAGCTTGACGGATGCTCCAAACCTTCTTTCACCTTGGAGAGGGTTCTCTAGAGTGTCTCGATGTTCTCTTGATTGCTTTAGAACATAATGATATGTTTTAGAACAAAAAACAATTAAATAGGGCTTCAAAAACCTAATTCCCACAAAATACCAATTTTGCCCTAAAACAGGCTTGGTAGCCTGGGGCGACCAACGTAGGTTGCCAACCCCTGGATTTTGGTCAAAAAGGGAACTTTTGTACTCCGTAAGCCCTAGCTTCTTCTTGGGTCCTTTTCCAAGTTATAGAAAAGTCTTTCCTAGTTTTCCGGAGCTTCCACTTTTGTCATTATTGTACTCTTAATCCATCTACCAAGTTTGTCAACGTTCGAGTTAGTCCTTCTTTCGAAATCCGACAAAGTTCCAAACTTAGCATCATCTCCATCTACTTCCATTGGTTCAAAGTCAAATCCAATGGTTTCAATTCAGATTGCCCACAATTGTCTTCTTCCTGCACTCCAAGTTTTCAAACCTAAAATATGGATTTCCTGATTAGGGTTTTAAGGGATTTCACATGGATGGCCCATATTTGCCTTCTACCCGCACTCCGAGTTTTCGAACCTACAATATGAATTTCTGGATTAGGGTTTTGAGGGATTTCACTAAGGTATCTTAAGGTATCTTTCTAGATTATTATTCTAAGAACTAAGCATATAAGTGTTTCAACAAAGGACATGGAAAGGTTGTAGAAAGCTTAGATGTGAAGATAGATGAAAATCTATCTCATCCCAAATTTTTGGTGATCAAGGATCCTACATTTACACTGTTGAAGATGATAAAGGTTTGAAAATGAGACACCAAGTGGAGTCTAATGAACAAAACTCTTATGTGGAACCGAAAAGAGATGGAAGACTCAAGGAAAACAAGTAAACAAAAGTGTAACCTTCTAATCAAATCAGTGGCACTATAAATGAAGGGATACAAACAAGAAAGACAGAAAATAAGACATTTAAACCAACTAATAAGAAGTCAATAGCACCAATTGGGTATTTAGGAACAAGATGAATGAGAAGGTCAAGTTGGTAAAACAAGGCCAAATTGGTGTGTAAGGGATAATCTCAAGTGGAAAGGATAGATTTTAATGGAACTTTTGCTCCAGTAGCAAGGTTGGCAACCATTAGGATGTTCCTAGCTTTGGCGCCATTTAAGGGGTTTAAACTTTATCAAATGAATGTAAAATCAGCTTTCTAAATGGTGATTTAAAAGAAGTCTACATTTAGTAGCCAAATGGATTTGAAATAGGTGTTGATTAAAATATGGTATGCAAGCTCAAGAAAGCATTATATGTTTGAAACAAGCTCCAAGAGCTTGGTACTCAAGACTTGACAATTACTTGCTACAGTTGAGTTTGAGAAAAACAATAGTGGGTAGCTGTATGAATGTCATGGCCGAGGTTGCAGTAAACTAGTAGTTGTTGTGTATGTGGATGATATCATCTTTAGAGGCCATTGTGAGGAAGTTTGTCAAGGTTTTGCAAAAAGATGAGGATAGAATTTGAAATGTCCATGAATAGAGAGCTATACTACTTCTTGAGTTTACAAGTAAATCAAATGGAGAGTGGCATATTCATATATCAAATGCAGTATGTCGAGAAAATGCTAAAGAAATCATTATGGAAGATTGCAAACTAGTGGGAACACCTATGGTGGTAGGATGCAAGTTTAGGCTAAAGTGATTAGTGTCATATCCCCCCAACTGGTACCCTAACTAAAATACCTGGAGGTGTGATCCACATCCCTAAAGATCAAGTCTCAACAATCATCCTCCCACATAAAACAATAGTACAATCATAAGCAAGAATAAATCATTGTATTAATGTAATTAAAAGAATAATCGAAGTATGGATCTCAGGATAATATCAGAGTGCCGAAGTGATGTCAAAATAATCAAAGTAATAGTCTGTGGAAGTAACTCAAATAATCAAAATGAAAAGAATAGTCAAAACTAAAGTGTTACAACTGAAAAAAATAAAGAAGACTATCAAGCTAATCTATGTCTTAATCTAATGGTTCTTCTTCTTCTTCTATTTTCACCTTCTTCTCCTAGGGTTTGTGTTCTTGTAATTTGGGATCAATGTCCATCTCGTAATCCCACCAGCAAGCAAGGCAACTTCTACCACTGTTGATCGAAGTCGTGATAGAACTCCATATAGGTACTCAAGTCGCACCAAGAGCTACTATCAACTCTCATTGTTTCCTCAGTTGCATAATATAAGAAAGGGACCTCCAAACGGGGGCTTGGGATCTCTTCTTCACCTACAAATTCATCTAAAACAAACATTTCCCCTAAGGGTGAGCTCAAAAGAACTCAGTGAGTTGTTTGCATACAAGTAACAATCACAATCCAATTGAAGAACATAGCATGATGTAATATGATATGAGACAATATGCAAGTACACAACTAACTCTAGCAGATGCTAGTATATAACGGCAGACACGCATTAAGATGGAACACTAGCCTCCTTTAGGAAGGTCTAGTCACTCCGATCCCTCTCGGATTGGCTACCTCTTTTGAGATCAGGGGTAATGGGTTATGGTCATCCCTCTTGGACTATCACCATGGTTGGGGTTTAGGTCACTGCTCTCTCACCACACCATTTGGTATGAGTACTAGTGCGTGTCAGGGTTATACCTAGCCTAGTGTAAGTCATCTATTAGGTCACATCAACTTAGGTTCATATACTTTCCCTCATGCTTCTCACAATCTGTTATGTCCGCCTAGAGTCATCGTATCCTATGCACTAACCAACTTGGAGTATGGACTCTTAACCCTATTGGTCATCCCACATATAATAAACGGAAAGCTCTCATGTCCTCTCACGGGTTGTCTACCAAACTTGAGCACCCATAAGCCTAGGCTTATTATGATGCGACCTTACCAATGAATGCCCCCACAATGTGATTATTCTCTCACAAGTTGGCTACCGGTCTTGATTGCGCACAATCCCCATTGCTACCACGGGTCACTCGGCCACAATACCCACGTTGATAGGGTGTTATATGACGGGGTTTCTAACCAACACTTCTATACATCCTAGGTATGACATCCAGTGATCGTGAAAAAGCACACCAAAGGGCATCATGTGTCCCATACCACCTTCACTGATGTCCCAAAACAGAAACCCAAATGGCATTCCCCAATTCACAATCACAACCTAAGCATTCACATTACAATATGATTCCAAACACATCATCATATCATAATTCATTCCCAATCCAAACATTCACATAGCTAACATATATGCATACCATCATTATTAACTATATTCTGAAATTACAAAGGCATAGTAATCATGTCTAAATCATATAACAACAATATAGAACATGCATTCAAGTCCTATTACAAATAATAATGTAACTAAAGTTATATGTAAGTGAACGTCCTCACCTTGTTGTCAATTTGAAATCAGTGAAGAGTAGATCAAAAGATGAGTTAAACTTGTCAAAAAGTCCAAACAATATGATGATTCAATGTTAGAAACAAACACTAAAGGTTTGGAGATGAAAAGAGGGCAAAAACCAGACATTTGTTTGACAGCACCATGGTTGGTCGCCTGGGGCTGCCAAGCCAATAGACCAAGGCTGTTGTATACGGACAATAAATACTAAAATTGATAGAAAAACTCATCGTTTGGGTTCCTAACCACTCCAAAATTAACTAGAAAATTTTGAAATCATGGTAGGACATTATCTAGTATGGTTTAAGCATTAATCATAGCAAAACGAATGAAAACCTAACGAGTCCTATATTAGGTTTCTTTCGAAATCAAACTGCAGATTCACAGATAGACTAGAGTAATTTGGTCACTCTAGTCTATGATCTAATATAGAATAGAATAAGGTCGGAAATCATTATAGAATGTGATCTAACATGGTTTGAAGACCAAATTAATCAAAGAGAATAAAAATCACATAGATCAATACTAGATCCTTACTGAAATCATACTGTGAAGTTCACAGAAGAGCTAGAGTAAATGGATATTCACTCTAAAACTAAGAGAATAGAAAAATAAGTAATAACAGTAAGTATAAACCTTGTAGAGGGTCTACACAGTAGGTAGAAACAATAGAAAAAAGAATAACTAGAAAGAATAGAATGAATGCTAACCTTTCAAAAGAAGATGATCTTCAAACCCAACGGTAGGATTGTGCAGTTAAGCTCTCGAAATTGATGAGATGTATACGCCACTTAGACAAACAAATTTCTTGATTGAGTCAGATTAGGAACTCTGAGTTTGATTCAACTATGTCAAGAATCATATCCAATGTAATCTAGGAAATTACCCTATAAAAGGAGAGCATACTCCAGCAAGAGGGAAATGTTTTTTTTAGCTTTGGAGAGTATAGAGGACGAATTTGGAGAAGAGTGGAGGACAAATTTTGAAGATTTTATGTTGAAGTTTCTACTTCTTCTTCCTCTAGAGTGATGTTTCCCTTAACTTCTTCTTCCTCTTCTTCTTCTTCTCTCATGATGTTCTAAACTTTTATTGCTAGAGTGTAGATGGACCTTACAGAATTAATTTATTGATTTCTTTCTTTCATGCAATACAATCCTCTACTCTTCGCTTTCTTTAATTTTGTTCTTAATGTCTGAATGCTTGATCAACATTCATGAATTTCATGGTATGTTTTCGATCATGTAACAATGAGGAATGCATGATAGACCTAGGGTTAAAGAATGATAAATTACATCTAATGTGTAATATGTTAGACGATTTATTTGACATTATTGGGGATTCTATGTTTCATGAAATGCATTGAATTGATCCTCTAAGCATAATTGGTGGGGGATTTAATATGTTAGGGACCCTCAAGCGTAACAGGTGGGGTGATCTAAGTTAGTAATCCTGTCGGCAAGGTAGAGAGTAAATTGATTAAATGAAGGCAAGGGATTGATAATTTATGACATGTTTGATGAAATCGAAACTATAGTATTTTTTTTACTTGATTTGGTTATTAAATTGCTTCAACTAGAAATAGGTTAATTTACATCTTATTAAGTAATTAAAAATCAATAATGATTGGCTAAATAACTATAAGAGAAGTCAATATTAGTATGTAATTTGGGTTTCGAATTGGTGTTCAAGGGAACGATCTCTACTCATTCTATATTACTCGGTTTGATTCCTTGCACTTGCGGATTTTGTCGAACAACCAGACATTCTATAAGCAATATGTGTTAAGATGATTTTGTGTAGGAGTAATTTTGTATTACCTCTTCATGTGCATATATAATACAATCAAGTAAAGAATAAAATAAATGTAGCATGCTATACAAAGGAAAGAAATTATTTGCAACGGTCATATTATCCAAGATCTCCAACGGTCATATTATCTCCAACGGTCATATTCTCTAAAGATCTCCAATGGTCATACTTTCCAAAGATCTCCAACGGTCATATTATGGCTAATGCTCCCCCTCAAGTTGGAGAGTGAATATCAAGAACTCCCAACTTGTCCTTGAGGAAAAGAAAAGAATCTTTGCCAAGGGATTTGGTGAAAATGTCAGTAATTTGGGTAGAACAAGAAGTGTGAACGGTGCGGATGAGGTCAGAGCGTATCTTATCACGGATGACATGACAATCAATTTCAATATGTTTGGTGCGCTTGTGAAACACAGGATTGGCAGCAATGTGGATGGCCGCTTAATTGTCAAAAAAAAGAGGGATTGGCTGCTTCAAGTGAACACCAAAATCTTGAAGGAGCGAAGTTAACCAAATTAGCTCACAAGTGGCCTTGCCATGCTCGATATTCCACCTCGGCAGAGGATCGAGAAACTGTATGTTGTTTCTTAGTCTTCCAAGAGATAGGGCTAAAACCAAGAAAAACACAGTAACCGGTGGTGGAGCAGCAAGTCATGGGACAACTGGCTCAATTAGAGTCGCAAAAAGCACGAAGTGATAAGGTGCTATAGCTGGAAGTAAAATACCTTGGCCAGGTGAGTTGTGAAGGTATCGGAGAAGGCGAGTTGCAGCGTCCATATGTGGTTTGCGAGGTTGGTGCATAAACTGGCTAAGAATGTTGACAGTGTGCACAATATCTGGACAAGTGATGGTGAGATATCAACCGTCCAATCAAACGACGATAAGATGCAGGTTCAGGAAGGATATCACCATCGGAGTCCGTAAGCTTGAGATTTTTTTTCCATTGGAAATGAAGTTGGGTGAGCACCGGTGAGGCCGACATACGATAATATATCCAAAGTGTATTTTCGTTGATTGAGGAAAATACCTTTTTGTGAGCAAGCCAGTTCAAGACCAAGAAAATATTTCATGGGTCCAAGATCTTTGATACGAAATTGTTGGTGAAGGAAACTCTTTAATGTGGAAATCGCCAAAGCGTCAAAACCAGCAATAAGGATGTCATCCACATATACTAATACAAAGATGGTTGAATTCCCGTAGCCCTTAGAAAAGAGGGAATAATCTGCAGTCGATTGAATGAAGCCCACACTCATTAAGGCAGTAGAAAATTTGGCAAACCAATTACGAGAAGCCTGCTTTAAACCATAGAGAGATTTGTGGAGGCGGCAAACAACTTTCTCCCCCTTACGATGATAACCAGGAGGTAGAGTCATATATACTTCTTCGTCAAGATCGCCATATAAGAAGGAGTTATTAACGTCAAGTTGATGAAGTGATCAATTTTTAATTGAGGCAAGAGCAAGCAAGACGCATACAGTAACGAGTTTGGCCATAGGAGCAAAAGTCTCATGAAAATCAACACCTTCAATTTGGGTGTACCCCTTGGCCACCAAACATGCTTTGTACCGTTCAATAGAACCATCAGAGCATCGTTTAATTTTGTAGACCCATTTACAACCAATGGCTTTCTTTTGAGGCGGCAAAGGAACAAGTGACCAAGTGTTATTGGTTTCAAGAGCCTCAATCTCTGACTGCATTGCATCTTTCCAGTCAGGTGACAACATTGCTTTGGCAAAGCTAGCGGGTTCTTCAGAAGAGGAAAGAGACCTGATAAACTCAAGATGAGAAGGTGAGACATTTTTATAAGATATAGAAGAATCAAGAGGAAAGAGTTTACCGACATCCGAATAAGATGATGTGGCGTGAGTAGCCGAGCATATGTAGTCCTTTAAATGGGATGGGGGATTATGCGACCGAGCGGAGCGATGTGGCAACAACACAACTGGAGGTGGGAAGGGTTGTGTGGTGGGGTTGGCGGGTCCAATGGTGGAGATGGGAAAACTAGGTTGGTTGGGATGGAGGAGGATTCAAAATCAGGAACTGGAATAGGGAGGGTAGGGTTAATAGATGAAGGGGAAGTCTTTAGGTGGTAAGGAAAAATATGTTTAATAAAAACAACGTCTCTACTTGTGTAAACCTTGTGAGAAGTGGGATAAAAAATTTTATAACCTTTTTGAGCAAAAGGGTACCCAATGGAAATTCCTGGAGAAGCACGGGGGTCAAATTTGTGCTTGATGGTGGAATGGTTGTGTCCATAGCATAAACAACCAAAAGTAGGAAGATGAACATATGTGGGGGTTTTATTAAAAAGAAGTTCAAAAGGAGTTTTCTCTTTTAAAAGTTTGGTAGGCAACCTATTAATAATGTGTGTGGCCGTAAGAATGCAATCACCCTAAAAATCTTGTGGAAGATTGGCCTGAAATAAAGGGGCCTGACCAACATTTAGTAGGTGCCGGTGTTTGCGTTCAACAACACCATTTTGTTTTGGGGTGTCAACACAACTATGTTCATGGATAACTCCATGGTTGGAAAAAAATGAGGTGGTGGAGTGATTAAAAAATTCACGAGCATTATCAGTGCGAATTTTTTTTATTTGAAAATTGAATTGAGTTTTAACCATTGCAAAAAAATTATGCAAATAAGACCAAGTGTCAGATTTGAAGTTCATTAGAAAAACCCAAGTATAGCGAGAATAGTCATCCACAATAGTCAAAAAATATTTAGCACCACATATAGAAGGAATATAATAAGGACCCAAAACATCGCAATGTATTAAATCAAAAGAAGATGAAGTGGATATGAAGCTAGATGGGAAAGGTAGCCGGGTTTGTTTTGCCAAAGGGCAAATAGTGCAAACACATTTATTAGAAACTGAAATGCAAGAATTAAAACGTGATAAAGAATTAATAATGTTGTGAGATGGGTGGCCTAAACGCCAATGCCACACATCAAAGGAATGGGAATGAGTGGATGAGGCTGCAATAATGGAGGGAAGCAACTCCAAATAATATAAGCCATTATGCTCTATACCCAATCCAATCATCTTCTTCGTTGGTAAGTCCTGAAAGACACAATGATGAGGAAAAAATGTTACTGAACAATTGAGAGCTTTAGTAATTTGACTAACGGATAATAAATAAAAACGGAATGAAGGAACATATAAGACATTATTAAGAGAGATGGAAGGGGTGGGGGTGCAAGTCCCTAAATGGGACACAGGGGTTGTTTCACCATTGGGTAATGTAATCGGAGATGTATAGGGAACCACCGTATCAGTGTTAAAGAATTGTAACTTAGAAGCCATATGAAAATTTGCCCTAGAATCAATAACCCATGGGGAAGGGGAATTACCTGCAGCATTTGCTAAAGGAGTGGGATTACCCGATTCGATCAATGCCAATAATTGATGATACTGCGCCGAAGTAAAGGAGGGGGCTGAATTTGTTCCTGGGTTGATGGCGGCAAAGGATCGAGCAGAGAGTCCAGGTGATGTTGATTTAATGTGTGTATTGTTGCTCTTGGGAAGATAACTGTGTTTCTTAAAACAACGGGAATCTGAATGGCCGTTCATGCTACAAAAATCACGGTGATACATAGGCTTCTTACCATTTTTAGAATGTGTACGAGGAGTAGTGGCTGCAAGGGCAGATTGATGCAATGATGGATTCGGTAACTCATGGAGGGAGCAATGACGCTCCTCTTGCAATAGAAGAGATAAGCATGATTGATGTTAGGCAAGGGTTCCATCAAAAGGAGTTGACTCCGAACAGAAGAATAAGAATCATTAAGGCTCATTAAAAATTCAAGTAAGCGATCTTGTCGTTGAAGATCAGTGTGTTTTGACAAAAGACCACAAGTGCAAGGCGGGAACGAGTTGTATGAGTCGACTTCATCCCAAAAACCCTTGAGAATAGTATAATAAGATGCCAAAGAAGAGGTTCCTTGACGATGATTAGAAATTTTACGTCGGATCTCAAAAATTCGAGGAGCATTTTTTTGAGAAAAACGATCACGAAGATCATCCCAAACCTTGTGGGCAGTAGATATGTAAAGAATGCTATTAGCAATATCAGGTGAGAGAGCATTTAGCAAGCAAGAAAGGACCATGCTGTTGCATCGTGTCCATGTGTGAAGTTCCAAAGAATCAGTGACGGGTTTAGTCAAGGAGCCATCGATAAATGCAAGCTTATGTTTGGCCTCAAGAGCCATCCGCATCGCACGATTCCAAGTGGGATAATTATCGCCGCGTAAAAGTTGCGTGACGAGTATAGCACAAGGATTATCCGAATGATGTAGAAAATACGGAGAAGAACCATCAAAGTTGATGGAAACAACATTATTGGAAGCAACAGAAGCTGTAGCAAGAGCATTGATAGATGGATCCGTCATTGTAAAGGCAGCGGAAAGAAAACAACGTAGGGATCATTTACTGCTCTTGAAAAAAAAAATAGCGTCACTTGAAAAGGTTTGGATCGTCCTAAACTGATACCATGTTAAGATGATTTTGTGTAGGAGTAATTTTGTATTACCTCTTCATGTGTATATATAATACAATCAAGTAAAGAATAAAATAAATGTAGCATGCTATACAAAGGAAAGAAATTATTTGCAACGGTCATATTATCCAAGATCTCCAACGGTCATATTCTCCAAAGATCTCCAACGGTCATATTTTCCAAACATCTCCAATGGTCATATTATGGCTAATAATATGTCTAGTGTAATGATTTCAAGTAAACTGAAAGGAGACTCATTAACTAGCAGTGAAAAGGATTTTAAGATACTTGAAAGGGTCTATGGAATATGGGTTATGGTATCCTAAGTCTAAAGATTCACACTCACAACCATATTAGACGCAGATTGGGCTGGCAGTATTAATGATAGAAAAAACACTAGTGAAGGTGCATTCTACTTGGAGAGAAGTTTAGTTGCTTAGCAAAACAAAAAAAAAGAGTCTATATCTTTATCTACGGTAAAAGCTGAACACACAACAATCACAACCAGCTGTGCACCAATGATTTAGATGAAGCGACAAAATTCTGATTTTGGCATCCAAAAAGTGATAACCTGTGGCTATCAAATGTGATAACAAGATTGAAATCAATATCTCCAAGAATCTAATGCAACATTTTAGAACCAAGCATATTGTATAAGATATCATTTCTTGGAAGAAAATGTGATGGAAGGTAAAATGAGCTTAGAATTTGTTCCCACAAAAGATCAAGTGGCTAATACCTTAGCAAAACCAATATCCAAAGACAACTTTTAGAGATTAAGAGTAAAGCTTAGAGTAGTGGCTCCAAGGGAGTGAGAGAGTACATAAAATATCATCTCTCTACATGATAGGAAGATGCGGTGGGCCCTCCTATTGTGGAGTCTATGTAGGAGGAGCTCTACTATTGTGGGAGCAAAGGAACCCTTTATACATGTTCTCAAAGGGGGAGAGAAAAGAGAAAAGTGGTTGAGTTGCCAAAAATTCCAAAGGGGGAGATTGTTGATCCATAGACTGAGATTGCATGTGTTGTCATGTTGGCAATCAAAATGTAGTGTGTACTAAGAGTGTGTGGCTTGTATTAAAGTGAAGGTTCCAAAAAGATTTTGGGTGTCTACTATGTTGTTTAATAGTGAGTGATTAGCACTAGTATAATGGTTTGAGTGCCTATAAGAAGCTTCAGAGTTTTGAACTGCCCAGACTCAGGAGGCGCGGAAGAAACTTCAATACTTTTCCCTACATTTTTCAGATAGCTCACTTCTTCGAACTCACCCCAAATGGCAATTAAAGTTCGCTTGTCACTATCTGATTGTTCGACGGGGACAGAGATAGAAGCCTCACCGCCTGAGTCGCCCTTACCGGCGCTTATGTTCGAAGGACCTTCATCAAAAGTCCTACCACTTTTCATTACTAGAAAAATATGGTTCTGGTTTTCAATGGAAGCGGAGACGAAAGCAAAAAGAAAGATCGAGACAAATAAAGAATACAAAAGAGTCAGTGAACTTACTGATTCACCGAAGCAGAGAGCGTGATAGCGAGAAGACTGTTAGGGTGCAAGGAAGACAATGAAGTTTCAAACTCTACACAAAGAGAATGAAACATATGAAGACAACGAACAGCTTTTATGCACGCAGATAATCGAGGACGTGTACGATCAGGATAACTTCAGGATCGACAATCATGATCGGGAGACATTTCAAAAAAGTTTGAACAAATCGAATCAAAACAGACATTTTGATAAACCGTTGTTTCGATTTCGTGAGCAATGATGATTTCGGCTACAGATGACACGTGGCGTCACCCCCATGAAAAATGAAGGCATTCGCAAAACTCGAGGAAAAGTGATGCAGTAGCATTAAATGCGATTCGAAATTTAATAAGTGAAGGATCATTCAAAAAAAAATCATTTGATAAACGGGATCAGTTCAAACCAAACCCTCGGAATTGCCCGAATTCTTGGTCTGGGGGGCTCGTGATACAGGAAAAATAATTATCGAACCGGGTCCGCCCTTGTTCGATCCTCGACCCCGGTCGGGAAGAAATGGACCGACTCGCATCTGAGCCGGCCGGGTTTAAAGATAGCTTGCTGAGGAAGAAACCTGACTCAGTCAACAGGCATGCCCGAATCCATAATTATCGGAGTGGATGAATCGTCAAGGAGACGGTTAATGGCACTTATAGGAGCAAACGATCGTGCTTACTTAGATAACTACCATGCTATGATCGTGCAGTTATCCATTATCCTATCAACGAATGGATCTATTATCAACGGATCTAATCGTTAAGATCGGACAGCCACTCGAAGAAAGCTCAAAGAAAACCAACGAAGGAGATTCAAAGGTAAGACCTATATAAAGACATGACCTACGTACAAGAGAGGTATCTGAATCGTATTCCTTATATTCGTATTCATACTTTTGCTCTGTACTCAAGCAAAGCCTTTTATGATCAGTTCATCAACTGATTTAGCCTTCAGAGGTGGACTCCCGACCCCCACGGTCGGGCCACATCTGACTATTGTTTTTGTAGGTCATTCATCCATGATCTAAGGGCTGAGCGGATTTTTGATGCATCAGAGTGAAATGAAGATTCCCTAGTATGGTAGATTTCACAAGTCATTGCACAATGATCATATTAAATGAATTTTTTGTGTGGTCATACACTATTTTTTTTTTCCTTTTCAAATTGAACTAGAAAAATGTAGTCTGTGAAGTCTTCTTTCTGATACACTTTTCGGATTGTGATTTCAAAATCCAATGCAGTAGTTATAGTGTATCTCATGAGAGTTTGCTATATAGAAGCAAATTTGGTAGTTTTGAGATAAAATAGAAATTGCTTTCTGTGATTTTCTTTTGCAACAAGGGTTAAAATATAATTTTGAAAAGTTTCCAGTGTCTTTTCATGGGGGAATTAATTTTTAGGGAGTGAAATGCAATTATTAAAGGTTATTTTGGTCATTTCGTGCCTTAATGATGCAAACCCGACGACTATCAAAAAGCCAGCTAGAAAGACTTGGTTCTATGCACTTGGAGTTTTAGTTCTCAGGACAAAAGGAATCCATCAAGAGGATTCTAGTTGGTTGGGTGCATGGTTATATGGGGCGTTGTGTTATATAGTGAATAGAATGATTCAACTTCTCGCAAATTTAAAGTATGATTATGAAATATTTCATTTGAAATAATCATGTTCAATTCAAGTTGATTGACATGATTTGAGAAATCCGATGGTCCAAATTTTATCTACCACTTTAAGGAGTTAATTCAATGGTTTTGAATGCTAGACTCTATTTGGATATCATCCAAAGGATATAATTAGGGGTGTCAACGGTTCGGGTTGGGCCTAATTGTTTCGGGTTGAAAAACATTCAGCCTAAACACAACTCATTAAGAAAATAACAGTTTTGGGCCTGTGCGATTTGGGTTCAGGCTGACTAACGGTTTGGGCTAACGGTTTAGAATTGGGTTTACTAACGGTTTGGGTTCAGGTTTACTAGCAGTATGTTTTGAGTATCTTGTTGATGTGTGGAATTTATCAAGAGCATGTGAACACATATAAGCATTAAGTTCTCTCCAAATCTCGTGTTGGGTGTTCAAAATCAAAAACTTTTTTTTCTACAAAGAAGTAAAAATTATAGAACAATATACAAAAGAAAGCTGGCATCTTGATGAATTTTAATGGGTTGTCTCTGCTTATTCTCCTCCCCCTTCCTAACTCTTGTAAAAATGGATCAAAATAAAGCATTAAAAGATTTTCAAATGATAATACACTTGCTAAATATTTTTTAAGCCCATCTTCAAAATGGCGAAGGTTTTGACAGGCTTGTTGTTTGCATATTCCAAACCAAAACAATTAAGGAAAAAAAATGGATACTTGGGGGTTTTCCTGTCTTTTACATTTAAATTTACTTTATTCTATTTATTTTATAATGGGTTTAACAAGCTAGTTCGGGTTCAGGCTGGTTTCGGGTCAAACAGTTCGGGCTAACGTGCCACACACAGGCTGTCACATCCACCCAGCCGGTACCCTATCTGGCATACCCGAGTGTGTGATCCACAGTCCACAAGATCCAGTAGTTAGTAAAATCAACCTCCCACATTCACAACAATATAATCAAGAACAAGACTAAATCAATGTTAACAATATTATTCAAATGAATCAAAGTAAAGTAACGAGATAATCATCAGAGTGCGGAAAAGATACCAATAGATATATAAATCAAAAGTAGAGTGAGGCGGAATCTCACTCCACGAGTACACGGAATGTAGTTCGAAAATCAAAGGGATTACAACTGATTCTAAAGACAAGAAAGAAAGTTATAATCTAACTAAACTAGAGTCTTTTCTACTTTAATAAGGATGTCCTCATAAACATAGACTTCATCGATTATGCTCAGACACTCTCACTCCACAGTAGGGCTAATCCTGGTAACAAGAGAGACCACTCGAGGGATCCTCAAGGTAATCTTCGTAGTCGCCAAAAATTTGCGTATGGTACGCTTCTTCATCTTGCGCTTCCTCATATTGCGCTTCATAGCCATCAAAACCTGTAGAATACTCTAACAAAAGATATTGTACAAAAGGAGTGAGTTTCAAAAGAAACTCAGCAAGGCAAGTTATTCCATAATAGCATAAATAACATAGTATCACAAACAAAGCATAAAGTGATATGATATGAGACAAACAATGCATGTATGAGTCTAACTCTATGTATGCTGGTCTCTATATGCAGACATGCTTTAAGTCATAGCACCATACTTTTTTGGGTAGGTCTCAATCACACATCCTCGGTTGGCAAAGGGTCCGTCATCCCTCTCGGACAAATCCATGGCTAGGGGTTAAGTCACCTCTCTCTCACATCACCGTTTGGTCTAAGTATTGGCGCAAGTCAAGGTAAAGCCTAGCCCAATGCAAGTCTTCTACTTAGTTACATCAACTCAGATCCAGATATGTCCATTCCTCCCCTCTCGAGATCCTTTCCGGTATCCTTCACACTAGAGTCAGCGTATCCGACTCTCTCAAATAAGGACTCATCAACCCTATAGGTCATCCACATATAGTAAACGGGAAGCTCTCATGTCCTCTCATGGGTTGGTTACCGGTCTTGAACGCCCATGAGCCCAAGTCTATCCATATGCAACTCTACCCATAAATGGTCTCCACAATGTGATTCATGTCCCTTCACGGATATAACTCACCGGTCTTGAGCACCCATGAATTCCCATTGCTACCACTGGTCGTTCGGTCTCAATACCCTTCCGAATCGGGTTTGATATAACAAGGGTGTAACCTAGCCAAATACTGCTAGACAAGTCCTAGGTATGAAAACCAATAATCCGGGAAAGTGTCAAAGGGCAACATTGGAAATATCCCATACTACTCCCAATGAGGTCCAAGGACAGAAATGTCAAAAGGACATTCCCCAATCCCAAATCATATCTGAACAATCACAATCATAATTCAGTCATATCATCCACGACAGATATCTCATCATATGAAAGAGTATAATAAGACAAGACCAAATAAATAAGAAACATACATGAGTAAGTATTCATACATAATCAAGTACATAAAGTAAATAAGTAAATAAGATTCTAATGTACTTGCAGCATTCATATCATAATAGAAACTAACATAACAATAGCAAATCTAAGTAGTTCCCAAATTAGAAACTAAATCTATGAAATCTATGTTAATATGGTAACAACTTTCCTTACCTTAAATAGATTCGAATGTATTCCGGACGGATAAGAGGATGAATCCAAAGTTAGCAAATAAACCCTAGAATAGCATCACACAATCATTAGGAAGTAGTCCTAAAAGAATAAGCATGAATTGAATTGAATCGGACGAAGAAAACAGATTCTGTTCTTGCGGGTTGATTGGCTGGGTTGAGTGCTCCAGTTGACCCAAGAAATCTGCCGAAGAACAAATCCGGAAATAAAAAGAGAATCTTGATCCGAAACCTATGCTACACAAACCGGAATGCGACGAAACTTGGAGAGAATGTCTAACACAGTAGTCTAAGACTAAAAAGCATAATTTAGACATCAAACCACCATTAAAACCATTACTTACTAATTTAGAATCATAGTTTCTATTTTGGTAAAAATCATAGTTTTCATTGGAAACATGCTATGAATGAAAGAGATGAACTAGAGATGATTAGATCTCATTCTAGTACAAGAACACAGTAGATCAGAGGTATGAATAATCATAGAGAAGCATCTATAATGCTAGAATAAATCAAAATAGGAATATTATCATAGTTTAAGAAGAAATCATAAGAATCATGTCAAGAATGAATGAGATGATCATAGCACAAGAGAATGAAAAGAGATTGTAAAGATATGACTACAAGGTTGTAGCATCTTCATCATAATCTCAGTTCAAAGATGAGAGTGATCATAGAGAGAATAAATCAATAACACAAAAGATAGAATACTAACCTTTAATTGAAGAACAAGAGAGAGAATTTGCAAGATTGCAAGATTGCAAGATTAGGTCTTCTTCTTCACTCTTGGAGGCTTGGAGATGGTTTCCCTTCGTTCTCTAAGTGTTATGGAAGCTAGGGATACTAAAATCACGAAGTCATGGGGTATTGTCACGCCCTCCCAGCCGGTACCCTATCTGGCATACCCGAGAGTGTGATCCACAGCCCGAAGATCAGGTATCGAGTGATCAACCTCCCACATAAACAATAACATAATCATGAACAACCATAACAAGAGTGCGGAAGATAAATCATAGATCCAATAATGAAAGAATGAATCATAAACGAAACGGAATAATAGATATAATCAGAGTGTCAAACAGATAAGTAAAGTGAAGCAAAAATCCCACTTTACATCCAGCGGAAAAGTAGCTCGAAAGAATAAACTAGATAAAAGCTAATCCCAGTAGCAAGTACATTGGGTAACTAAATTATTCTCCACTTTGTAGACGACATCCTTGTAGGTGTAGATCTCATAAATAGCACAAGGACGCTTCCACTCAATGGTCGGACTAAGCATCGTACGGAGCATAACCACCCGGGGAATCTTCGAGTAATTGTGGTAACCGCAATCACCCTCCCTGGAGATATGCCTCTTCGCCTTGCGCTTCTTCATAGGGACCGTCATAGTATTCCATACCTGCGGGATAGTCTAACAACATTGTACAATAAAGGAATGAGTTTCAAAGAAACTCGGTAAGGCGATTAAAATCCATAATAACATAAATGGCAGAATTCCGGAACAAACATAAATGCAATATGATATGAGACAAACAATGAATGAATGATTCTAACTCTATGTATGCTGGTCTCTATTGGCAGACATGCTTTAAGTCATAGCACCGTACTTCTTTAGGAAAGTCCACTCACATCCTCAACCATTTAAGATATCTTGGATTCCCTCCAACCATTTAAGATATCTCGGGCGACCGATTGGTAATGGGTCCTTCATCCCTCGGGACAAACCTTGGCGGGGGGTTAAGTCAACACACTCTCTCACAACCATTTGGTATAAGTCTTGGCGCATGTCGGGGTAATACCTAGCCAAATGCAAGTCTTCTACTTGGTTACATCAAGTCGGATCCGGATACTTCCATTCCTCGTCCCGACGATCCTTTCCGGTATCCTTCACACTAGAGTCCTCATAGTCCACCGACTACGGACTCACCAACCCTATTGATCATCCACATATGGTAAACGGGAAGCTCTCACGTCCTCTCACGGGTTGGTTACCGGTCTTAAGCGCCCGTGAGCCCAAGTCTAACCATATGCAACCCTACCAATAAATGGCCCCCACAATGTGATTCCTGTCCTCTCACGGGTTGGTTACCGGTCTTGAGCGCCCATGAATCCCCATTGCTACCACGGGTCGTTCGGTCTCAATACCCCTCCGATTAGGGTCTGACATAACAGGACATCCTAGCCAAACACTACTAGACAATCCTATATATGTCATCCAACAGTTTAGGAAGGTGTCCAGAGGGCATCTCCGGAAACATCCCATAATATTCCCGTAGTAGTCCAAGGACAGAAATGTCAAAAGGACACCTCTCCTTTCCAAACCATACGTAAGCATACACATGCATCAATTCATATCATCACATATATGGTAACTCCATATATGGAAAGAAATCAATATTTACAATCACTTGTATAACATTGGTAAGTAAATCATACATGAATCAATTTAATATGAATAAGTAATGCTATTGTAATCAAAGTTATGCAACAGTAGTATATCATTGTAAGAATCTAATTTAGGAAACATATTAATGATATTCAAATATAGAAACTAGATTCATGCTATCTATGTAATTAAGGAAATAACCATCCTTACCTTTTATAACTCGCAAAGAATCCTAAGAAATCAAGTAAGATCTTGGCAAACTTGAGAAGAAGGTCCTAAACAAGTATATACAACATATTAGGAAAGATCCCTAACAGAAAATATAGCAAAACATCCGAAAGCAGACCAATTCTGGAGTTGCTTTGTACTCATTGGTCGAGTGGATTGGTCGAGTGGTCCAGTCGACCAATCAGTCGACCAATGCGGACGATAGCTTAGAAAATCGGAGTTTTGAGATATGAAATCCGAATTTGGTGGTTCAAAAGGGTACTAATCAAGGGGTAGACTACATCAGTAGTATTCTAGCATATAGGGGACCTCAAAACACTAATCAAATCAAGGTATCAAGATCCAAATTAGGAAACAAAAAGTTACCATAAATAAATCAAACATGGATCTTGATGAATTTTGAAATAGAAAACAAGGACAAGAACAATAGGAGGATGGATCATTGCTTTCGTTAATGAAAACATGAAAACATGCATAGGTCTTCATAGAATAAGGCTTAGAAGCATAAATCTAAATAAGGAAATAAAACCTACCATATATGTACTATCATGCATCATGAAGAACACATAGTAAGGTAGAAGAGAACAACTAGAATTCTATGGATTATGGATCATAGAAAGAAAACACAACCATTAACCACTAACATGATCAATGAAAGAAGATCCAAAGAGATCAGAATTCAGATTAGGAAATTAACAGAGATTAAATCATGGTTTGATCATGAATCCTTCAAAAGCTTGCAATGATCATGGTTAAGATCATTGTTCTAGCCTTAAATCCTTAGGATGATCATGAGAACATGTTCGAGAGATGTTTGCAACAGAGGATGCAGCATCTCTTCTACTGTCTCAACTCAAAAAGGAAAGAAAAACAAAGATGTAGGAGAAGAAGAGAGAGTAGACATACCTTTTGATGCAAAAAGAAGAGTTCCGACGAAGATCCGCCAAGAAAACTCCAAGGATGCAAGAGAGATGACTTGCGAGAGGTCTTTGGTTCGTTCCGGAGGGTTTGGAGGCAGCAAATACGAAGTGGACTCGAGGTTAGACTTAAATAGAGCAAGAATCAACCTAATTGCCAAAGACAGCACCCATTGGTCGAGTGGATTGGTCGATCGCCCGATCGACCAATCGGTCGACCAATGCAGAAAACAAGGCCAAAACAGGGAATTGAAGGCCCAGATCAAATCCAAACCTAAAGGGGTTTTGCACACAAGTCAAGTGACTTACCTAGTAGGTAGAAATGCCTTCAAACCAAGATAGAGAGCACTCCAAGTCCATCAACTAATTAGATCTTCATCAGGATTCTGTTTCCATAAATAGAACCTCATCATCAACCTTCATGGATTCAAAGCCAGACACCAAGTCCTCTACTGGGATGGCCCAAAGCTGACTTCTTACTTTACTTCGGGTCATCGGACCTACAAATAACAAGGTTTCCGGGTCAAGGTTAGGGCTGGGTTTCACAGGTATATATAGCAAGATACTCAAAACAGAAGATTATGTTCGAGTTCAGCATCTCTAGGTCGAGTGGCTAGGTAGCATGGACCAGTCGACCCAAGCAGTTGACCCAGGCTGTCAGCAAATCCGAAGACAGGGATTTGAGGGTCTTCCACTACTCGGAATCAAACGAAACTTTAAACACATATTCTATAACATACCTAGCATGGAAAAATGGCTTTAAATCATATCTCACCAAGCTCTAAGGTCATCAACTAATCTTCTCTTCATCAAGGTGCAGTCTCTTCTCAATATTCAACATTGTCTTCAAGTATGGAGCATCATCTTCAATCTTCATAGTTTCGGAGTCGAATACTATATCTTCTACCAATATGGCCCATAGTTGACTTTCACTTCTACTTCGGGTCTTTGGACCTACAATCAAAAAGTATCCGGGTTAAGGTTAGGGCGGGGTTTCAGACAGGCTGGCCCCGGACCAGCATGAAGTAGTGCGGGCTGAGGTTGTTCAACCCAAGCATAGCTCATTAAGCTTCGGTTCGGGCCGATTCGGGCTATAACAGGCTAGTTCGGTCTGGTTTTAATGGTTCGGGTTAGGTTTTGACACCCTTAGATATAATCAATCAGTCTTGTCTGCCTTTTTTATTCTCGTAAAACTTGATTTTGAGCAAAATAAAATAAGATCTTCTATTTCCTTTTTAATGCGTAGAAAGAAGGAAAATTGTGGAAAAGAAGCCTACAAGCAAGATTTGGGTGGAGAAGAATTCTAGAGACATGAGTTGATGAAAACATTGAAGAAAGTGGGTGAGTGTTTCTACTACAATCTTCTTTATTTGAGTACTATTGTCTCTCAAGTAGGTACTTGGTTGGCATGAGTTGCTTGAGGTTGTAGCCTCATTTACTACTGATATGAGTTGTTTGAGGTTGTAGCCTCATTTACTACTAAGTGCTAGAGTTTATATTGGAATGGATGCTCCATGTATTGAATGAATTGATAATGGATGTTCTTTGATTATTGAATTGATCAAGTTTTTGGTAAGAGAGCACTGAGTAAATATGAAGCCCTATTAGGGAAAGACAACTTGCCAAACCATGTATATCTTGTGTTTGCTAAATACTTGTTCCTTCTTGTTTGTGGAGTCTGTTGTCTACAGCATGGGTGTACACACATGGTAGAGCGCGCTTTTGAGTCTAGTAGGGGTTTGTACACGATTGCATGATAAATATCTGTAGAAACTAGAAGAGTTACTTTGTGATCCTAGCTGATTCATCCTCCCTCTCAGTGTCAACCTAAGAATAGCAGTGTCAAAGTAATCAACTCTTCACATTGATGGAAACCCTTGGCAGCTAATCTAGACTTGTATCTTCCAGCAGAACCATCTGGATTCCTTTTTATGTGGTACACCAATTTATTTCCAATTAAATTCATGGGTGGATTGTAGGGTATGAGTTGCCATATGCCATTACATAATAAGTCCTAAAATTCATCTCCCTTTGCATTATGCCATCGCAGATTTTTGAAGCCTCTATATCGGAAGTGGGTTCTTTCTTCTGGGGGATATTGGAGGCATTGAGCTAAGTAGTACGTAGGAGATACTGGCAAGGAGGTTAAGTTTGGGATTACGTTTAGAGATACCGACTTTAGATTGGTTGACCATAGGATGGGGATTAGGGTTATCAGATGAGGTGAGAGATGTAAGGTTCTTAGGTGGTAGTAGGACGGAGAGATGGTTTGGATTAGGGTAGAGGCCAGGATGGTTAGTTGGATACGAATTGGAACTGGAGGTGGTGGACAGAATGGGAAGTAGGGGATTCAGGTGCGCAAAGAACCGTGGTAATCAATGTCAATCAATCTCCCAAAACAAGAAAGAGAAGAGACGAATGTAACAATACAAATCCATTTTGGCACTAAGTTTACAGTAGGAAAGGAAACGAATAAAACTTTTGACATTAATACCAAGACAAACACAAACATAGAATGACCAGAGCCATTATCACATGTGACTTCTGGCAAGGAAATATTATTCTAAATAATTAAAAGGGTGAGAATTAGCTTATTATAAATATACTAATATCAATTGACTACAACTCGAGTATCTTGTTTTCTAACCGTCCAATAAGTTCCATCAGAAGCAAGCTTCACAAAGCCAACAGCAACACAAAGCAAAGAGACTGCAAAAATAGGCAGACCAACACAAAACAATGCATGTGAGAAAATTAAGCAGAGAAAAATAATACAGAAACGATTATAACTATTCAATATTGATAGCACAGACGTACCATCCCTCAATGAAGCCTCTATCACCTTTCTTTTTTGAACGATGGCAGCATTTCCTACCAGATTCAGTCTGGTTTTCATTTGGGTATCCTGTAAAAGCAAGTCATACATACCCATTAACCCAAACAAAAATCACATAAAAACGACAATACCAATAGACAGTATATGTGAAACCTGGTGGTGGGGCCTGATTCCTAGTCTCCTCTCGTGTGTCAGACTTAGGCATTGTGGAAGAGAAACAGCAGAATTGAGCTCTCAGACTTTTTTGAGACCTATTATCTTGCTTGCACAAATCGCCTGTGCATCTCTCTTGACCACAACAAATGCATATATACACAGACTGACAATAACTTTGGTAGATTCCATCCTCTCTTTTGATTAGCTTTATTATTTCCTGGGTGGCACCGTCGCACCTAAAGTAACCCACTGGGTCCATATAAACATGATAGACATGCTCTTATTCTCTTCCTAGTTTCATGCCCATGAAGTAGATCTGTGGAGAATATTTAACCAGGGAGGTTTCTGTTTGCTATCAAATAAAAGGCACATAAGAGTTGCGCTCCATTACAGAAGATCAATGTAAACTTTGCTTTCTACCTCAGAATGGAAATAGCTACTAAGCTACCTATATATTTTAAGAATTTCAACGGCTTTTCAGAAGACCATACTGCTTTGCTTGTATATTACTAAGAACCAACGCAATAAAGTAGGGAGAATCTTATGCTTCGTCAATGTGTTCACACTAAAGACCTTATGAACGTCTTCATGAAAATCTAGGGTTGGATTCGCAAAGAAGGTAAAATCGAAAGTTTTCTCATCTATGTCAATGCAAGGTTGGTAGAGTGGTAAGATCCATACTTCTCAATGGAGAGGTCATGGGTTCTCATGCGTTCAATCCTTGGAGAAGAATCCATTGAAGATTCTGTGTGAGAATCAAATAAATGCACAATCCAGTGAAATCTTCTGAATTTATAATGTCACATTTGTTACATCACATATATTTCAACCAAATGAATCTCATTTTGATAGTGATGGAAAACAATTCAATATAAGAAAAGAAAATATTGCTAGTAGTATTGTAATTGTAAGTGTGGTGGCAAAGCGGTTGTGTATTCCTAGGTAACTACTCCTCTAAGTGGTTGAGTCTAAGGACTCTAATATTGTTTTCCCTCGCTTAGTTGAGTCTAAGACTCTAAGTGAAACTCTAATTAAATAATTAAAGTTTAAGAAAAATATTATAAATAGATAGATGGATTACAAAACTAACTATTGAGAAAATTCGTACACTCTCCCTTGCTCTCTCTGTGATTTTTTTTTGAAAAAAAATTAATCCTAAACCTCCATCATTGTGGTTCGCTAATTTGGAAGCGTGGAAATAAACCGAAGGAATACAATCAAGTGAACGAAAACACAAAGGAACGGGAACGAAAAGAGGCACCTCCTGTATGTAGATCCATTGCATTCAAGATCTCTAAGGTATTTGATATTCAACTCATCTCCGCACTAATATTGTTTTCCCTCGCTTAGTTGAGTCTAAGACTCTAAGTGAAACTCTAATTAAATAATTAAAGTCGAAGAAAAATATTATAAATAGAGAGATGGATTACAAAACTAACTACTGAGAAAATTCGTACACTCTCCTTTGCTCTCTCTGTGACTTTTTTTTGAAAAAAAATTAATCCTGAACCTCCATCATTGTGGTTCGCTAATTTGGAAGCGTGGAAATAAACTTAAGGAATACGATCAAGTGAACAAAAACACAAAGGAACGGGAACGAAAAAAGGCACCTCCTGTATGTAGATCCATTGCATTCAAGATCTCTAAGGTATTTGATCTTCAACTCATCTCCGCACTAATTTTTATTAACATTGGTATCCGAGTTTGGCTCACGGGCGCTCAAGACCGGTAACCAACCCGTGAGGGGACGTGAGAGCTTCCCGTTTACCATATGTGGATGACCAATAGGGTTGATGAGTCCGTAGTCAGGGACTATGAGGACTCTAGTGTGAAGGATACCGGAAAGGATCGTCAGGGACGAGGAATGGACGTATCTGGATCTGACTTGATGTAACTAAGTAGAAGACTTGCATTTGGCTAGGCTTTACCCTGACATGCGCCGGTACTTAGACCAATGGTGATGTGAGAGAGTGGTGACTTAACCCCCAGCCATGGAATGTCCCGAGGGATGCCGGACCCATTACCAACTGATGATGAGCGATTGAGACCTTCCTAAAGAAGTACGGTGCTATGACTTAAAGCATGTCTGCCAATAGAGACCAGCATATATAGAGTTAGATTCATTCATTCATTGCTTGTCTCATATCATATTGCATTTATGTTTGTTCTGAAATCCAGCCATTTATGTTATTATGGATTTAACCGCCTTACCGAGTTTCTTTGAAACTCATTCCTTTATTGTACAATGTTTGTTAGACTATTCTGCAGTCTTGAATATTATGACGGTCCCTATGAAGAAGCGCAAGGCGAAGAGGCATATCTCCAGGAAGGTGATTGCGGTTACAACAATTACACTGAAGATTCCGCGAGTGGTTATGCTCTGTACGATGCTTAGTCCGACCATTGAGTGGAAGCGTCCTTGTGCCATTTATGAGATTTATACTTATAAGGATGTTGTCTATAAAGTGGAGAACAATTTAGTTACCCATTGTACTTGCTACTGGGATTAGATTTTGTCTAGTTTATTCTCTTTTAGAGCTACTTTTCCGCTGGTTGTAGAGTGGGATTTTGCCTCACTTTACTTATCTGTTTTGACACTCTGATTATATCTAGTACTCTGATTTATTCATGATTCATTCTTTCCTTATTGGATCTATGGTTTATCTTCCGCACTTTTATTATGATTGTTCATGATTATGTTATTGTTTATGTGGGAGGTTGATTACTCGATACCTGATCTTCGGGCTGTGGATCACACTCTCGGGTATGCCAGATAGGGTACCGGCTAGGAGGATGTGACACCATACCCCTAGGGTTGTTTCTAAATTTGAACCAACATGTTAATATGACTTTTTGGGAAGCGTAAACATACTTCTTCACAAAATTTACAAGGTTACAAATCGATAGCAAGGTGAGGACATTCACTTGCACGTAATCATAGTTACATTCTTGAATGCTATGAAACTTGACTATATGATTACATATTGTTGTTTTAGGGTTTAGGAATGATTATTCTGACTCTAAAATTTCAGAATTTAGATGATTAATGATGTTTATTATATATGATCAGCATGTGACTATATGGACTTTGAATGGCATGTGACTTGAGAATGTGATTGAATCCATCATATAATGTGAATGTCGGTTGCGATTGTGAATTGGGGAACACCATTCAGGTGTTTCCATCTTGGGATATCAATGGAAGTGGTATGGGACACAATCCTATGATGCAACTTGGCACTTTTCACTATCATTGGATGTCATAACTAGGAAGTCTAGTTGACTTTGGCTAGAAACCCCGAGAGGGATGCCTTGACCCCTTACCCGAGATCTCAAAATCAAAAACCAACTCGTGAGAGATCAGAAGATACCTTCCTAGTGGAGGCTAGTGTTCCATCTTAATGCATCTCCGCCATTAGAGACTAACATCCGTAAGAGTTAGTTGCATTCTTGCATATTGTCTCATATCATATTGCATCATGCTATGTTCTTGAATTGGATTGTAATTGTTATTTGTATGTGAACTACTCGTTGAGTTCTTTTGAGCTCATCCTTTGGGGACAATATTTGCTTTAGATAATTTTGCAAGTGAAGAAGAGATCTCAAGTTCCTGTTCGGAGATCCTTCCCTCTTACCATACAGCTAAGGAATCGGTGGGAGTTGATGGAATCTTGTGGTACGGTCCATTTACTGGTATGGAGTACTCTTACGACTCCAATCAACAATGATAGAAGACACCTTGCCCGTCGATGGGACTAAGAGCTAGACATCGATCCCAAGTTACAAGAGTACAAGCCATCAGAGAAGAAGGTGAAAATAGAAGAAGAAAAACCACTAGAAGAAATAGATTAGATTTGATATTTCTTTATTATTCTCAGTTGTATACATTAGATTTGATTATTCTTCTGCACTTTATTACTCTGATATTTGACATCACTTCCGCACTCTGATATTTGTTTTGAGATCCTTACTTTTTATTTTATTCTTTATTTACATTAATACATTGATTTGTTTTTCTTGCTCATAATTGTACTATTGTGTGGTGTGAGAGGATGATTATCTGAGACTTGATCTTCGAGGCATGGATCACTCCTCCGGGTATTTCAGGGAAGGGTACCACTGGGGGGATGTGACAAACTATATGATAAAATTAAAGAGTCATGGTAATCATTCCTAAAAACTAAAACAGCAACATAAGATCATACACTTGAGTTAAAATAAAAAATAAAAATAAAAAGAAGAAGAAGAAGAAGAAGAAGAAGAAGAAGAAGAAGAAGAAGAAGAAGAAGAAGAAGAAGAAGATATAGATTAGATATAGACTTCCTTTATTTTGCCGATTGTAATACATTGAAGTTTTGATTTACCTTTCCACTTTGATTTAGAGTTTATTTTTGGCTATACTCTATACTTTGATTTTGTTATGGTATCATTTATTCCACACTCTAATATTCTTTTGAGATCCATTCATCGACTGTTGTCTTTAATAAGATTTATACAATGATTTGTTTTTGCTCTTGATTATACTATTGTGCTATATAGGAGGATGATTGTTATGAACTGATCTTTGGGGCTGGGGAGCACACCTTCGGGTATTGTAGTTAGGGTACCGGGGGGGATTTGACACTTACTAGCTAAACAAGGCCCACGTATCAATTGATTGGCCTTAACAAGTGGGTCAAGAAGATCTTCTCTAGCTAGACTGGCAATCTTGTCATGATTCATGTGTCCTAATCTAGCATGCTCGAAGAATATACATTATCATGGATCACAAAAGATGAAGTAGAACTAGTTAGATTAAAGAAAATCTGACTTGATGAAACCATTCTAAAGTCACAATGTCCAAATAAATGACCATTGGAACGTATTTCCAAAATAGCTATCAAATTTTAAGGAATTTAGCAAAGACAAAAGTGTGATAAAACTGAAACTAGATTATATCGAATTTATGATGCTTTTAGCAAGTCATGGAGAAGTAATGTGCACTCAGTGTTCAAATCAAGCTTGGGGTACCACCCCACTGTACTACTTCCTTCATGCTGATTCCCATGTAGATAGTTTGGGAGCCATCCAAAAAAGTTTTATAAGCTATAAGTCTCCCTCAATCTCTAACAATCTGTCTTATTTCTCCTGTATACACAATCCATTTAGACTGGGTATGAACTACCAAAACATGTATACACATAATAGAATACACGAAAAGGGATTAAAATGATACCTTCTTCAGCTCAGTGCAATCATGAGCGAAGTGTCCCATCTTTTGGCAGTTATAACATTTGACTTTGCAAGGATCTCTATTTCTACCATGCTTGCTCTTTGTTGCTTGGTAGATTTGCCTCTACTTGGTATAGGTTCAAAGCCTTTGTCACATCCTCCCAGCCGGTACCCAATTACCCAATTACCCAAATACCCAAAGGTGTGATCCACATCCCCATAGATAAGGTTTTAGACAATCACCAACCATTCCACACAATAGTCCAATCATGAGCAAGAACAAATCAATGTATTAATATTAATAACGAATAAAATTAAATGTTAAGGATCTTAGAAGGATCTCAAAACATAATCAGAGTGCAGAAGTAATGTCCAATAATCAGAGTGCAGAACTGATGTCAAATGTAAAGTATACAATTGAAAAGGAATAAAGTAAAGTCAAGAATTATCCTAAGTGTTCTAGTGTTTCGCCTTCTTCTCTGATTGCTTGTACACTTGCAACTTAGGGTCAGTCTCTAGCTAGTAGTCCTAGTCGAAAATGAGGCATCTCCTATCATTATTGATTGGGGCCATTATAGTGCTCCATATAGTATAGTGATCGTACCACGAGCTACAGTTAGCTCCCATTGTTTCCTCAGCTATATAATATAAGGGAAGTATCTCCAAACCGAAGTTTGGGGATCACTTCTTCACCTACATAATCATCTAAAATAACATTGTCCTCAAAGGATGAGCTCAAAAGAACTCAGCTAGTTCACGAACAAATTACCAATATCACAATCCAAATCAATACATTACATAATGCAATATGATATGAGACAAAATGCAAGTATGCAATTCTACTCTAACAGATGCTAGTCTCTAATGGCAGACACACATTAAGATAGAACACCAGCCTCCTCTGGGTAGGTCTAGTCACTCTGATCTCTCACGGGTTGGTTACCAGTCTTGAGATCCTGAGTAAGGGGTCAAGGCATCCCTCTCGGACTATCACCATGGTTGGTATCACATTCCCCCAGCTGGTACCCTAACTGCACTACTGGAAGTGTGATCCACTGCCCTGAAGATCAAGTCTCAACAATCATCCTCCCACATTGCACAATAATATAATCATGAGCAATAAATAATCATTCTATTAATGTAATTAAAAGAACAATCAAAGAATGGATCTCATAAGGATCTCAAAACAATATCGGAGTGCAAAAAATGATACCAAAATAATCATAGTAAAAGAGTACGCAGAAGTAAACTCTATTAATCAAAGTGTGGAAGAATAGCCAAACTAAAGTATTACAACTGAATGAAATAAAGAACACTATCAAATTAATCTATGTCTTCTAATGACTCTTCTTCTTCTTCTTCTTCTTCTTCTATTTACACCTTGTTCTCCTTGGGTTTGTACTCTTGTAACTTGGGGTCAATATCAAGCTACTAATCCCATTGGTGAGCAAGGCAATGTCTATCATTATTGATTGGAGCCGTGATAGTACTCCATATTGGTACTCGAGTTGCACCACGAGCCATTATCAACTCCCATTGTTTCCTCAGTTGCATAATATAAGGAAGGGACCTCCGAACAGGGGCCTTGGGATCTCTTCTTCACTTGCAAATTCATCTAAAAAGAAACATTGTCCCCAAAGGGTGAGCTCAAAAGAATTCTGCGAGTAGTTCAAATACAGACAAAAATTACAATCCAATTCAAGAACAAAACATGATGCAATATGATATGAAACAATATGCAAGTATGCAACTAACTTTAACAGATGCTAGACTCTAATCGCAGACACACATTAAGATAGAACACCATACTCCTTTGGGGGTCTTAGTCACTCTCCCTCAACAAGAGACGTTTATTAGGTTCTTTGTGGCTGTTGGGTCAAGGCAGCATTCTCGAACTATCACCAAGGTTGGGGTTTAGATCACCACTCTCTCACTCCACCATTTTACGATTGGCACGTGTCAGGGTTATACCTAGCCCAATGCAACTCATCTACTGAGTCACATCAATTTAGGGTTGGATACTTCCCTTCCTTGCCTCTTGTAATCCATTCCTGTATCTTTCCCCCTAGAGTCATCGTATCTTATGGTTCCAACCAACTCGGACTACGGACTCTTAACCCTATTAGTCATCCACATATAATAAATGGGAAGCTCTCATGTCCTCTCACGAGTTGTCTACCAGTCATGACCGCCCATGAGCCCAGGCTTACTATAATGCAATCCTACCATGAATGGCTCCCACAATGTGATGTGTCCTCTCACGGGTTGGCTACAGGTCTTGAGCTCCCACAATCCCCATTGCTGCCACATGTCACTCGACCTCAATACCCATGCCGATAGAAAAATACGCCAAGGGGCATTATAGAAATGCGTCCCACACCACCTCCACTAATGTCCCATGACCGAAACACCCAATTGGCATTCCCCATTCCAAATCACAACCTAAATAATCACATTACAACATGATTTCCAAACATATCATCATATCATAATTCATTCACATTCCAACATTCACATATTCATCAAATATGCATATCATCATTACTAATAACATTCTGAAATTACAGAGGCATATCTATCATGATTAAGTCCTAAAACAGTAACATAGAACATGCATTCAAGTCTTATTACAAATAGGAAAGTAATTTAGGTTATATGTAAGTGAATGTCTCACCTTTTGTTGATTTGAAACCGTTGAAGCGTAGACCAAAAGATGGATTCAAACTTATCCAAAAAGTCCTAATAATACGATAATTTAATGTTAGGAACAAACCCTAAATGTTTGAAGATGGAAAGAGGGCAAATCAAGGTATTCTGTTGTTAGCAATATCTTTGGTTGCCTAGCTTGGTCGCTTGAGGCTGCCAAGCCAATCAACCAAGGCTGCTGTGTACGGACAACAAAACCTAAAATCAATCAAAAACTCATCGTTTGGGTTCCAAATCACTCAGAAATTAATTGGAAAACTCTAAAAAAATGGTAGGACACTATCTAGTATGATTTAGGCATTAATTAAGGCCAAAGGAATGAAAACATAATGAGTTTTATATTAGGTTTCATCCGAAATCAGACCGCAGATTCACGGATAGACTAGAGTGAACGGAGATTCACTATAAGATAAGGAGAATAGTAGAATAAAGTCTGAAAACATCATAGAATACGATCTAACATGGATTAGAGATCATACTAATCAACAATAATAGATATCACGTAGATTTATACTAGGTCTTTACCTAAATCACATTGTGAAGTTCACGAAAGAGCTAAAGTGAATGGAGATTCACTTTAGAACTAAGAGAATGGAAGAATAGGTCATTACAATAGATTGAGACCTTCTTCAAAGTCTTTGCAGTAGGTAGAAACAATAGAGGAAGTAGAACTAGAGAGAAGAGGGTGATGCTAACCTTGTAGAAGAAGAATCGTTGGACGGAATACTTCACGGATGCTTCAAAATCTTCCTTCACCTTGGAGAGAGTTCTTTAGAGTGTCTTTGATGTTCTGTGACAGTCTTATGACACAATAACACAATAAAAATAATAATAATAAAAAAAAAAAAAAAAAAAACCTTCACCAGAGCTTTAGAAACCTAATTTCCCAAAAATGACAATTCTGCCCCGAGACTAGTTGGTCGCTTGAGGTGACCAACGCAGGTTGCCAACTGTCGCCTTTTTGGTCAAAATTGCATTTTGGTGCTATGAAAGCACTAACTTCCTCTTGGGTCCTTCTCCAAGTTATAGAAGGGTCTTACTTGGTTTTTTGGGACCTTTCACCTGTGTCATTACTATACTATTTAACCATCTACCAAGTGCATCAACACTCAAGTTAGATCTTCCTTCGAAATCCGACAAGGTTTCTATCTTAGCATCATCTCCATCTACTTCTATTAGTTCTAAGTCAAAACCAATGGGTTCCATTTGGATGGCCCACAGTTGCCTTCTTCCCACACTCCGGGTTTTCGAACCTACAATATAGATTTTCGGGTTATAGCTAGGCTTTAGGACATTGCTCTCTCACCACTATTGGTATCAGTACTAGCGCATGTCAGGGTTATACCTAGCGCAATGCAAGTCATCTACTTAGTCACATCAACCTAGGTTCAGATACTTCCCCTCATGCATCTCATCTTGGCTCGGTATCCTTCCCTGCTAGAGTCATCGTATCCTATGGTACCAACTAGATTTATGAAATCCCTAAAAAACCCTAATCAGGAAATCCATATTGAAGGTCCAAAAATCTAGAGTGCGAGAAGAAGACAATTGTGGGCCATCCAAATTGAAACCACTATTGTTAATGCTAGATAGACTATTCCTTCGCACAACTCCTTGAGATCTTCCCTTTCCTCTGTGAGTTCAAGAGTGAGCTGTGAGTTGTGATAATGGTTTCCACCACCTGTATACCCATTAGATGATTGTTCTTCTACCTGAGCTTCCCTTTCCTCTATGTGATCTCCTCTCTTCTGAGCTAGACTCCCTCTGAGGAGTGTTGGTCTGCATGAAGTCACCTTGTTAATGGAACAGTTGGGAGGGGTTGAGGGTGAAAGATTAAGCAGTCAACATGTTCTAATGGACGATGATGCATTAGCTTCACCTCAACTACAATGACGGATCTCTACCTCCTTTATGGTCACCTACCGACTTATTACGTAGCCCCCGAAGAAGAATAAACAATTAATTTCCTACCATCCTCTGAGACCCCACGGATCTGACTTCCATTTACTAATCTATTCACTTCCCTTTCCATCCTTATCTTTGAACTCCCGAACTGTCTCTGTTGTGCTTCTTGTTCCTTTTTTGTTGTGTGCCTTTTGTGCTTTTTGTCTTGGTTGTTTGCAGGTGAAGACGAACTGTAGGTTTTAGGCAACAACTTTCTTGTTTTTTTCCCTGTTGGAGTTGCTTTTCAGTGGGATTGTCCTTACGACGGTGCACAGAGGAGATATGTCAGTTCATATGGTTCTCGTCAACCTGAGTCCAGAATTTCTCTAGCTACGGCCAACTCGAGCAGGTTGTTCACTTCGGAAAGGGAAAGGACATGGACAAGGGAAAAATCAAGGCATTTTTCAAGCTCAAGCTCAATGGGATGGAAGGAAGCTGGATTTGCAAATATTTCTACTCAATGCATGGGGTCTAAAACTCTATCTAGTATGGTTATCAAAGAGCAGGGGGAACAAATTTTTGATATATGTAGAAGAATGGTAGAACTTTGGGTACCACTAGATGCCATTGACATCTCGTTCATTGGCAAGGAAGGATTCCATGTGCTCTTTGCTCTGGAAATCAACAAGAATGAAGTGCTCTCCATAGTGCCCTAGTGGGCGAAAAACAAACTATTACACCATGCTATGGATCCTATTCCTGAGTACAAAAGCAAACATATCGTGCCTCTGATACTGATTCGGATCCAACTACAAGGTATTTGGTTTGATTGTTTCGAATACAGGATGATTTTGAAGGCAACTAATGAAGTTGGGAAAGTTGTGGAACTCCAGCTTGAAGTAATTGAAATGGGATTACCTGAAGGATCTGCAAGGGCAAAGGTTATGCTCAACATCAACCACCCAGTGAAGCTTTACTCTCAAATAGTTATCAATGGTGAAGAATGGGTCCATGTGAAGCTACAATACGAATTAAAGTTCATTTTTAAAGTGTGTGGAAAGATCACTCACCCCACTGTGCGATGTCTATTGGTAGAAGTGGACAATTCGTCCCTGTCTCAAGATGGTTTGAAGATTTATCAACAACTAACCACAGTGCCAATCAAGTTCGGGAATAATCGAAAATTGTCAACCATTTCTCTGGAAAACCTGTTTAAGTTCTCTTCTTTAGTGATGGAGGAATCAACTGAAGGCAGAAATTGCATTCAGGAGGTGTCAAGAAGCATGAGAATACAGGGTGAGAAAGAGGCAAGAAAAATCAATAAAAGCAACAACAAAAACAAGAACAAAATCGAAAGATGAACTGAAGGGACCTGATGATTCGGCGGTGATCTGGGCCTCAGGGAGTGCTGGAAAATGGAAGAACAAGCAATTAATAGTGAGAAAGGAGACGTGTCCTCAAAGGGGACATTTGAAAATATCATAAAGATATATAAAGGGGTGGAGGATACTAATACTGATATGGAGCTTGGGGGTATCAGCAGGATACCGAATCTAGAGTTTATGATGGAAAAAATGGAAAAAATGGAAAAAAATGAAATTTGTGAAGATGACCAAGGGGGAAATAAGGGTTATATTTGTAACAAAGAGAAAATGGTTATGGTTGATGGGAAGCAGCTGGGATCCGATGAACTAAGTGAACCAGAGGTGGGAACTTTGGAAAAAGTATTGTTGGCGATAGAGTGGCTAGATCTATTGGAGAGAGTGACAATTCAGTCACTACATACCAATTTGGTTACCTTCACTTCACACAATGATTACTCAAAAGTGGAGGAAATTGGTGCTAGGAGTAGGGATAAACAAGCTCCACTAACTACCAATGCTTGCACACAGACTGAGGAAGAGATTTTTCCGACAAGGGTGGAAGTGGAACAACCTGCACTTGATGTCTCAGTCATTCGCAAACATCATAGGACCTCTCCAGATTATATGCAACTCCCTCCCATCGACCGCTTTAACCTCCATTTGGAGTCTCTGTTAAGGGAGTCTTAATAATCAAATACCTTGTTTTGGGAGGCGTGGAAATCCATGGAAACGCATTACTTGCTCAATCCTAATCCGATGATACCCATACAGCAGATGATACAGCCACCACAGTCCCATGTAGATGCGTTCCAAAACATGGTGATGGATACTAAGACTGGCATCCCCTAGGTTTTTCCTTAACACAAGTACTCTGAGTTCTTTGACTTTTGCAATGTACTTTTATCTCAATCCTTGCTATCATGAACAGTTAACTAGTTGAAGAAACTCAATCCTAAATCTAGAAATAGGTTTTCTGCTGAACATGTTGATTACATAAACTACTTATATCCATGCTGTGTAAGGGAAAAACTTTGTGTTATCTCTTCTTTACCTCCCCTTTCTTGTTTCTTATCTTAGTTTATTATCAATATATCTGGACTCGCAAGTGTATTCTGTGGTGGGTAGAAGGTGGTGGAAATTAGGTGGTTTTTTTGTTCAAACTAACTGGGTGTATCATTCTGTTCTCAATCATCATGAAATTTCTATCATGGAATGTGCATGGAATCAATGGCAAGTTCACTCAACACTGCCTTAAAAAGATGTTGAGAAAACACAAACCGGACCTTGTTTTCCTGTGCGAAACAAAATGCCGGGATCATTGTGACTTGCTGTCGAAAAAGTGGAATGTTTTTCACAGGTATGGCGTAGTAGGACATATGGCCAGTAGCAAATCAAAAGGATTGAAAGGAGAAATTGTGGCACTAAGGTCCATGGATTTCAAATCTGAACTAATTCACTCACACCCTTTAGCTCCCCTGATACGTTGCTGGATGAATGATTTCTCATATATTGTTTCCTTTATTTATGCTCCCCCTAATTACTCAGATCGAAAGACCTTTTGGTTTGAGGTGGCATCATTAGTTCAAAACTTATTTGAGCCTTATGTAATTATGGGGGATTTCAATGAACTGCTTGAAGTGAATGATAAAATTGGGGGATTGTTTAAGTCCTCTGGGGCCCAGTTGGCGTTAAAAGCTATCATTAATGATGAGTTTGTATGAAATTTTTGCGCTTGGCTACTCTTTTACCTGGACTAATAGACAAAGACCTCCTAATTTGGTTAAGGAAAAATTGGATAGGGTCTTCTCTTCACCTAGATGGATAGTGTTTTTCCAAACCAGCGGG
Organism: Hakea prostrata; assembly: GCF_041222555.1. Taxonomy (NCBI): domain Eukaryota; kingdom Viridiplantae; phylum Streptophyta; class Magnoliopsida; order Proteales; family Proteaceae; genus Hakea; species Hakea prostrata. The sequence continues at coordinate 17,035,543 of NC_142609.1, read as the reverse complement.
TGGAAAAACTTCCTGCAACTGGCTCTGACCACAACCCTCTAATTCTTCAACCCCTCGGTGACATGTTTTTCAAAAAATTTCAAAACTCTTAGTTTCTCATCCTAAGTTTTCTGTAGATCTCCAATCTGCATGGTTTAAAAATTCGTGCACCCATCTCAATGTCAAATTGGCCAATATGACCAGATTCTTACAACACTGGAATAATTTGGTGTTTGGCCTGGTGGATAATATTTTTCCTAGAACGTCTTTTGAAATTGAGATTCTGGAATAGGGTCCTAATCCAGATTGTAATGTTATTAATAAAAAAAAATGCTGGAGTGGGCTCTGGAGGCTAAAGAGATCTTCTAGTTTCAAAATCACGTGCCATGTACATCTCTGATGGAGATAGGAATACTAGATTCTACCATCTTTCTAGAAAAATCAATCACCATAAGAGAAAGATTTCTGAGGTGGAGGCTAATGGGAGGATTTTCTCAAACCCAAGGGAGATAGCAAGGGTGTTTGTGGATTTTATGAAATAGTTGTTTCAAGCTAATCGGATTTGGACCCTGATTTTGTTGAATGCCTCTTCCCCCCCCCCCCCATTGATCTTAGTGGTGGTTACCTTTCCAATGTACCTAACCCTATTGAGATTAAGAATGTTGTGTTCTCGCTGGGTCCTCACAAAGCACCGGGGATGGGTGGGTTTATGCCTTCTTTTATCAAAATTTTTGGGATTTAATCTTTGAGGATGTTATCAAATTTGTGAATTCATTCTTTTTGGATGAATATCTTCCTGATGGGGTAAATCGCACTTTACTGTGTTTTATCCCTAAAAAGGAAGATGCGAAATCTGCATTTGATTTTCGACCCATCAGCTTATACAATGTTTCCTATAAAACTGTTGCTAAAATCCTAGCAAAAATATTAAAATTCTTTCTTCCAAGAATCATTTCCCCGAATCAAGGGGCCTTTGTTGCTTAAAGACAAATTACGGATAAAATCATTGTGGCTCATGAAATCTTTCATTTCATGCATAAAACCTGATGCAAGAAAGGGTTTATTGCTTTGAAATTAGATATGTCAAAAGCATATGATAGGATTGATAGGGGCATTTTAATCAAGTTGTTTCATTTTCTTGGATTTGATGATAAGTGGTGTAGGTTAATTGACATTTTAATTTCATCCCCCACCTTCTCTGTTAAGCTTAATGGTTCTCCCTACTCTTGGTTCTCAGGATCTTGAGGCTTACGCCAAGGGTGCCCCCTTAGTCCATACCTCTTTTTATTAATCATGGAAGTTTTGTCCCGTCTACTTGATGAGTACAAATCACTCAAACCTCTTAGTGGTATTAAAGTAGGGAGGGGGCACCGGATATTACACACCTTTTTTTTGTAGATGATACTTACCTGTTCTACAAAGTGACACCTGAAGAAGTGTTGGTTTTAAAGGTGGTGTTGGAATTTTTCTTGGATTCAACAGGGTAGGAGGCTAATTTCTAGAAAAGTGAAGTATTGTTCAGCCGAAATGTACCCAGAGAAGAAAGAAATATGATACTTTCCATCCTAAGGGTATCAGAAATAAGAGGAGAAACGACCTATTTGGGTATGAAAGTGATGGATGGAAAAGGAAAGGCAAAAATATTGCAAAATGTGTTGGACCAAATGACCAAGAAGATGGCATGTTGGAAAGCAACAAATCTCTCTTTTGCGAGAAAATGAGTATTGATGTAGGCAGCATTGCAATCCATGGCTCTGTATCAAATGCAGTGTCTAAGATTCCCAAATACAACTTGTGCAAAAATAGATATAATCTCTCAAAGATTCTGGAATGGACAACCTGATAAGAAAAAACAGATGAACCTCATTGCATGGGGCAAATACTACAAACCAAAAGCATTAGGAAGAATGGGTTTCAAAAGAGTGGAGGACTACAACTCTACCCTGTTACTGAAACAAGGATGGAAGATACTAGCTCAACCAAATGCTCTGTGGGTTCGTGTCCTAAAAGATAGATACTTTAGGAATTCCTCCTTTTTTGATCCTAAGGTAGGAGCGAAGAAAGGATCATGGATATAGAATAGCATTGCAAGCATAATTCCTCAGCTAAAGACAAATGGTGAAGCGCGAAGTTAGGACAAGAACATAAACCTCCTTCTGGTTTGATCCTTGGGTGCCATCACAAATGCTAAGTCTGACATCAACACAAGACTTTTCTACATGGCCTCGACAAACAACTGTGGTAGAAGTTTTCAATAACATCCAGAACCTCAACATGGAGATTTCTTCAACTCATCTCAATCAGATCCCTGTTATAACATTGCCAATTACCTTGTTGGACCAATGTGACTCATGGTCCTCGTTACTTTCTCCAAATGGAGAATTCATGGTCAAAAGGGCTTTTCGTGAGATAATCACACGGCGCTTCTCTCCCGATGAGAACCAATTTACTGATTGGTGGAAGCAATTATGAAAATTACCAATACACCCAAAATTTAAGATTTTCTTTTGGCATGTTTTGAATGAAGGATTACCAGTTCAGGCCAAATTAGCTTAATGGTCAAATTGTCAACCAGATTATGCCTTATGTGAGGTAGAGGATGAAACAATCTGGCATGTTTTCATATCATGCGAATGGGCAAAAAGACTTCATGTAGCTGGACCATTGGGATTAAGAACTGGAAATTGGAGTGATTCATCACTCCTAAGTTGGTGTCATAATTTAAGGTCACTTTTGGATAAATCCAAATCCAAATGGTTTCTTTCTGTTTTTATTATTTCTTGCTATTACATATGGCAAGAAAGAAATTTAAACGTTTTCCAACAAAAAACACCTAATCCTTTGAAGGTGTTAAAAAGTCTAAATCAATGGATTGTAGCTTTAAAGCTACATGAGGTGGAAATCATAACCTCGAACTCACCAAATAACGAAGAAGTAACACAAGAGGAGGGAAAAAATTGGTGCACTACTATACCAGCAGCTAGGGATGGCAGGATGGAGCGTTGGGATATATAGAAATGGACATATACAGTTCATTGATTTTGGAAGAATGCAGATGGCGGAGATCCTAGAGGCAATACTTTTTGGGTTACAAATTGGGATAGAAGAAGCAACAACAAAGGGTTTTGAAATAGGAGAGATTTGGAGCAACCTACAAGAGCTACCAAATCTCTTACCAAAACCAAAATTTGGGACACGGCCTTTAAATCATATAACTATGTTAATGAAGTTTACTAAGACAACACAAACAATTATGTTTGATACTTTCCCATCCCCAATGCTCCAATCTTGGTTTGAAAAATTAGCTATAGCATCTTCCACCCCAATGGAAACATGTAATGAAACTCAACTTTATGTGGCTGTAAGTGTTTTTAAGTAACTTAATGAACATTTTCTTTTATCAACAAAATAAATAAATAAATAAATAAATAAAATTGATACCATTGGATTAGACTTTGAATCAGTGGAAGTGGATGAAGATGATGCTAAGTTGGGAGTCTTGTCAGCTTATGGAAGAATAATTAACTTGAACGTTGATGGACTTGGTAGATGGATCAAGAGTACAATAATGACACAAGTAGATGGTCCCGGAAAATTTGGTAGACCCTTTTGTAATTTATAAAAGGACCCAAGAAGGAACTAGGGCTTTTGGAGAATCAATACCACTCCTGGAAGAAAAGTACCAGGGGCTAGTTGCCTGCTCTGGTAGCCCCAAGCGACCCACTCAGGTGACCAACTAGTTTCGGGCTAAAAGGGCATTTTGGGTAATTGATGATTTTTAAGCCCTATTTAATGTTTTTTTGTTCTAAAAAGTCTCATTATGTTCTAAAACTGTTAGAGAATTTTAGAGCGTCTTAAGAGAACCCTCTTCAAGGTGAAGGAAGGTGTGGAAGTATCCGTTAAGGTTTCCAATTATCGTTTTTCTTCTAAAAGGTTAGTACTCATCTTCTTCGTTTTAGTTCTTCTCTTTCGCTTGTTTTTACATAGTGTATAGTACTTGCTATCATAACTTATCTCTTCCATCCTCTTTGTTCTAGAGTGAGTCTCCATTCACTCTAGCTCTTCCGTGAGCTTCACGGTAATATTTCGGAGAAGATCTAGTATAAGATCCATTAGGTTTTCATCCTTTTTGTTTTGTTTGATCTCCAAACCATGTTAGACCATGATCTATTATGATTTCAGACCTTTATCTTTTATCCGCTTTACTCTAGAGTGAATAACTCTAGCTCTTCTGTGAATCTTAGGGTATGATTTCGGAGAAAACTTAATATAGGATTCGTTAGGTTTTCATTCTTTTTTGCTTTGATTGATCTCTACACTATGATAGATAATGTCCTACCATGATTTCAGAAATTTCTAATTAATTTTGGAGTAGTTTGGAACCCAAAGGAGATGTTTTCTGTCAATTTGAGCACATTCTGTCCATACACGAAGCTTCTGGTCACCTGCCCTAGTCGCCCTAGGTGACCCACTCGGGCGACCAAGCTTGGTTTTGGCAGATTGGTGACTGGGTTGATTGCCCTGGTTGCCCCAAGCAACCCACCCATTGCCAAGTGGGTTGTTTCTTCTCTTTTCAACTCTAAACCTCTAAGGTTGCTTCTAACTTTGAACCATCATGTTGTTAGGACTCTTTGACAAGCTTGAACTCATTATTTGATCTATTTTGCAAAGGTTGCAAATCGATAGCAAGGTGAGGATGTTCATTTACACATAACCCTAGTTACGTTCTCTCTCTCTTCTTCTTCTTACTCACGTTCCCAACGACGAACAAGACGATGTCTATTACAATCAATAGGTGCCATCATAGTAGTCTAGACCAGTGTTTAGGTCATACCACAGGTCACCAACTTCTCCCACTACATCCACAGCTACATCCTAAATGGAAGGGTCCTCCGCACAGGTGCTCGAGAACTCTTCCAAACCTACATAGTCATCTAACAAACATTTTCCCCAAAGGGTGAGCTCAAAAGAATTCAGCAAGTAGTTCAATCACAAATAACAACTACAAACAGTCAGAACAAGCAAAATGCAATATGATATGAGACAGTAATGCAAGTATGCTTCTAGCTCTATATATGCTAGTCTCTAGTGTCATACACGAATTAAAATAAACACCATACTCCTATGGGTAGCATCAGTCACTCTCCCTCAACAATCTCTGTATCTTGGGTTCTCCGCGGTAGTTTGGTCAAGGCATCCATCTTAGACATTCCATGGTTGGGTTTAGGTCACTACTCTATCACTCCAACATTGGTATGAGTATTGGCACATGTCAGGATTATACCTAACCCAATGCAAGTCATCTACTAAGTCATATCAATCTTGGAGTCAGATACTTCCCTTCCGTGCCCTAGACAATCCGTTTCGGTATCTTTACCTCCCTTCGATTCCTAGGCAATCCGTTCCAATATCTCCCTCCCCATAGTCATCATATTCTATGGCACCAATCAACTCAAACTACGGACTCTTAATCCTATTGGTCATCCAAATATAATAAACGGGAAGCTCTCATGTCCTCTCACGGGTTGTCTACCAGTCTTGAGCACCCATAAGCTCATGATTATTAGGTGCAACATTACCAATGAATGGCCCCCACAATGTGATTATGTCCTCTGACGAGTTGGATATCGGTCTTGAGAGCCCACAATCCCCATTATTGCCACGGGTCACTCGACCTCAATACCCTTGCTGATAGGGTGAGACATGACAGGATTTCCTAGCCAAACTCATCTAGACAATGTCCTAAGTATGATATCCAGTAATTGTTGAAAGTGCCAAGGGGCAACATTGAAAAGTGTCCCATACCACCTCCACTAAACCATGACCAAAAAGGTATTCCCCATTCCACAACTACAACCTAGGCAATCACATCTCAACATGATTCCACAATATATCATATCAACGTCCAATCAAAATAGAATCAATCGCATTCATACAAGTATGCAAGTTAACATAATGAAACATATTCAGAACTTACAACAGCATAACAAATATAGAAAAGTTCTAAAACAGTAGCTAACATTTGCATACAAGTTCTAACAATATAAAGGATATAATGATGTCAATTGTGAGTGAACTTACTCACCTTAAACTTGACCCGTAAACTTCGAAGAAAAGAGATCAAAGGGTAGGTTCGAAGTCACCAAAGAAATCCCAAACGAAAAAATATTGAACGTAAGGAACAAACCCTAAAGGATCGTAGATGAGACAAGGCCAAACAGAGAAAGTTGCTATCACAGGACATCTTTGGTTGCTTGGCTTGGTCACTTGGGGAGACCAAAGGTAGTCAACCAAGCACATTGTGTACAGATAGAAAACCTAGGTTTTGATCGGAAACTAATAGTTTGAGTTCCAAACACTCCAAAATTAATAGGAAAATTCTAGAATAGTATAGAGAGACTATCCATAAAGATCTAAGCATCAAACATGGACAATAGAGCGAAGATCTAATAAGTCATATAATTGGCTTAATCTGTAGATTTCACGGATAGACTAGAGTGATTAAGAATTCACACTGGAGATAAGAAAATAGTAGATCATGGTCACAAAATAACCTAAGAATAGATTTTGTCACATCCTCCCAGCCGGTACCCTAACTGGCATACCCGAGAGTGTGATCCACAGCCCAAAAGATCAAGTTTAGGAACGATCATATCCATTTCGCACAATAACATAATCAAAAGCAAGAACAAATCATAATGTTCAAGTAATTTATAATAAAAGTCAAGAAAGGATCTCAGAAGGATCACTATAGAAACACATGCGGAAGGTAGATCGAAATATAAATAAAGCTCTAAGCTAATACAAGTAAAGTAAAAGATAAGTCTAGAAGAAACAAAGGAAATCTAATCTACATCTTCAGCAGCTCTTCTTGTTCTCCAGTCTTCATCTTCTTCACCTTGCGCTTCCTCATACGGGCCGTCAAAGAAATCCAAACCTGTAGAGAAGTCTAACAACAGATTGTACAAAAAAGGAATGAGTTTCGAAAGAAACTCAGTAAGGCAAGTTAATCCACAACAACATAAATAACATGGAAGCAAACCAAAAAAAAAAGCAAAGCAAAAAAAAAAAAAAAAAATATATATACCACAAACCCTATTTTTTTGTTGGTTTTTGGGGGGGCTACTTTTTATCCAATCGCCCCCCCCCCCCCCCCCCCGGCCCCCCCCCCCCCCGAACAACCCGCGGATGTGAACCGTCACAGGATCCATGGTTTTAGTCTATCAATAATAATAAATACAAATACAGATAATAAAGAGCAAGAATAGTGCAATAATTAATAAACAGGATACAGGAGTCCAAATACTCCGATAAATATCCAAGAAATAATCAAAGGAAAGAATCAAGAATCAAATGTAATATCGAGTTCAGCGGAAGCAAAATAAATAACTAGATAATCTTCATCTTCAGGAGGCTTCATGCTCTGCAAGTCCATGTATCACTGTCTGTGCCACATTAGCTTCAAACGAAAAGGCTCTTTCATACGAATCATCTCCAACTTCTGACGTTGTGCAACCATCTGTACAGTTTATATAATACATACAATGAAAGGAATGAGTTCCAACGAACTCAGTAAGGAACAAGCAATTCTCATATATATGTCAATACAATCCACGAATGCACATATGAAATGATATGGATGATATGCAGAAATATCAATGCTACTAAGATCTAACTATGCAAGTCTCTAATGGCTGACATGCTTTAAGATATACACCAGCCCTCCTTTGGGTAAGTCTCATCACTCTGATCCGGCAAGGACTGGTTACCTCTGTAGGGATCCTGGGCAAAGGGGTAAGTCCACACCGGCTCTCAAAACCGTGGTGGGGGTTAAGTCAACACTCTCTCACCACGACCATTGGCAATGAGTACCGGCGCATGTCGGGGTTTCTAATCCAATGCAAGGTCATAATGGTAACATACTATATGAAGTCCAGATACTTCCCCTATGGCACCAACCAACTCGGTTCAGTATCCTTCCCAACCTAGGAGTGAGAATCCTCACGGACTAGCTACCTCTGTTGGACTCCACTCCTTAACCCTATGGTCATCCACATATTATTGGGGCGGATGCTCTCATGACTCCTCGCGACACCCGGTCCGCTCCTTGGACGTCCATGAGCCCAACCCTAACATATGCAACCCTACCATTACATGACCAACAGTGGACCACTGAGTCTCCGCACGGACTGGTTACCGCTGTTGGATGAAACATAGTCACGTCACCATTGTCACGGGTCACCCGGCTTCAATTCCCCTGCCGAAAGGGTAATAGCATGTGGGGTACCTAGCCATGCAATTCTAGACTCCCTAAGTATGTCATCAAGTAATCATGATAGTCTTGGAGACATCAGCAGGCATGTGTCCCATTCCACAGCCTTCTGATATCCCAAGCCAAGATATCCCAATGGAATACCCCTTCCATCACAATCACACTACATCACTCTTTATCATATCATGAACAGTTGTGCAATATCATAAAAGATGAAGTACATCAAGGAACACCACAAACAGCAAGTGTACAATAAGATTCACATGCTTTATACAATTACAGCAAGTTACATGATCAAAGAATAGTAAATAGAACAACAGAATCATCATGTATATGTAATTGCATATAAATAAGAATGCATGTCCTTACCTGTAATTTAGTAGAAGTCCTCTAACTTGCAATCCAAAAACTATTATAAGACTTTTATTTGAAACAGAGAACACCTAGGCATAGGGTTACAAGAATGTATAAGAGTCAAGAGTCAAAACAATTCAAAAATCAAACCTACACGATGCTATCGGAAACCAGCCGGTTGCTTGTGGCGGTTGCTTAAGTTAAGCGACCTCCACAAGCGACCGCCCTCTTTCAGCAGGTTTCCAACTCCGAAAATCAGACTTTTTATCATCCGATTTCAATCCGTTTTGGGATGATCTTAGTCCGAAATTCAAGCTTAATAAGTCTAGAACAAGGGGGTAACAAGAAACCCTAGAATTAACAAAGATTTATTACCCAAAACATTCCCCTTGATGGGATCCATCCATTAAACAAATGCGGGGATTCGTTTCTGGACAGGATCTCATCAAGAACATTGAAAAGGGAGATACAACAAATCAATTGGGTAACCACTAACAAAATGGGGATGGGTTCATATCAATCAGAGGTTAAAAAGAAGAGAATAGAAGATGGAGATTCATTACCTTAATAAGAATCACCAAGAATAGAAGAGAAAATGTTTCATATCATTAACAGCACTTCAAACCTGAATCCCGCACGTTTCCACAGCCGCCTAATCGCCCAAAATAGCAATCCCGAACATAATAATGCGTTAATAGGGTGAGGGATGCTATTTATAACGAACAGGGGGCAAAATAGGGCATTTTCCCGCAAGCAGAACCGGGCGGTCGCTTAAGGCGGTCGCTTGGTTTAATCAACCGCCACTAGTAACCGCCCCCAAGTATATTGCTATACAAGGGTGCTTTGCTCATGGGGTTGAAGACCAAGTACAACCAAACCCAAATGAAGACATGGGGGAGATCATAGTCCGAAAAATCAATCATAATAGGTTTGTAATAAAGGGGTTAGGGTTTCATCATAACATATGGCTCATGAAAAGGTTATGATCACGGAAAGAGAGGGAATGATTGTTATCAAGAAAATAACAAGAAATCATAGGAAATCTAGTTTATGTTAATAGAAACATTACCCATGAGGTTTCCCTCACATGGAAGGTTACAAGAGGTTTCCAGAAAGATCATAAAAGGATTAGGGTTTCAAAGAATTTATTTGACTAGGGTTAAGATCATGATGATGATCATAGATCTCAAAGAATAGAATGAGATCATGGAATAGATGGTTGCAAGGATGCATCATCTTTTTCCTGATCTCAAACAAGAACAAGAATGAAGAAAGAATAATTAGAAATCCTAATTAGGTTAAACATGGATCATGAAGAAAATATAGTGATCAAGTTTAGGTTAACACAAATATCACCCAAGGGAAAGAGAAACAAAGAATCAAGATTCACCCATAGGAAAGAGAAACAAAGAATGCACAATCTGAAAAAGTGTTGGGAAGTTTCCAACAAATAAAAGAACAATAGGGTTTCATATATGGTTACCTCTCATAAGAGTTGGTTACCTCTCATGAGAGCTACCCATGATTAATTCTCACAAAAACAACCCAAGATAGATAAAGGAATATCTCATTAGTATTTTAAAATAAAGAATGGAATTAGGAAGGGTCTACCAATGAGAGAAAATAAGGTTCTCAATTAAAGTGAAGGGAAACAAATTCAAATCATACAATTAGGGATTTACTAACAAGAATCCGTGTATCCCACGAAAAGACTAAGGAGAATAAAGATTCACCCTTAGGGCAAGGAATTTACAATCAAGAAAGGTTTTGGGGAGGGTCCAATGAATTAATAGAAAATAAAAGGGTTGCCAAATGTTCCAAAGAAAAACAAGGATCAACTCCTCAATCATGAGGACACAAGGGAAGGTCATGGTAATAATATGAGACCTTCCCCACAATAATAAAGATAGGTAGGAAATTAGGGAAAGTATCATTAAGAGCTTTGGTGGAATCAAATTCAAGGATCATCGCCATATGGCTTCAAGATCATAGAGTGAATTGGGGGATTCACTCTAGGGTTAAAAGAATTAAAGAAGAGGTCATTACAGTAGTGTAATACCCTTTTCATGATCAGAAAATCAGAAGTAGAGAAGAAAGAATGAATTAAAGAAGAAGCGAATTGAATACCAACCTTTTAGAAGAGAAACCGCTGAAGAAACCTGAACAGATACTAGAGGATCTTCCTTGGCTTCGAAGGAGAGGTTATAGGGATCTTCCCACGTTCTCCCAAGGCTTAGAAACAGATTGAGAGTGAAACACTTGGAGTTCCCCCCTTTTAAAATGCACAAAGAGTTCAAGAGTTACTAGGGTTTCACCAAACTGACCAAACTGACCCTGGTGGTTGATTGGTTGCCAAAGAGGAAGTTCAAAGGTCTATCCCACACTATCTAGAGGTTTAGAAACATGGTGGGAATAGTTTACCACGAAATTAAAAGAAATAAAGCTTTTGAAAACCTTCAAAACAGATATTTACCAAAATGCCACTGCCTGTACAGCTTATTCAAAACAAAGGATTTAATGGGCCTAACTTCAATATTTTTGGATGGGCTTCTTTCAACTCATCATACTACTTACCTAGTATGGAAGGAAGTCTTCAAACCAGGTCCAACTAAGATTTAGGTCCATCAATCAAGTTCTTCTTCACAAATAAATAGTTCAACACCAAATCAAGTAAGCTTTCCATAAGGAAACACCATCATCAATATCCATGGGTTTTGGGTCAAACACCATATCCTCTACTGAGATGGCCCACAAGGACATCTTCCTAAGATTTTCAAAGATAGTAAAACTGAAATCACGGTCAAACTTCGAAGTCAACATTAAACAAAACCCGACTTCACCCAAAATAGATCGGGTTTCCGGGCTAGATTTGGGGGTGGTTCCCACAAACCCCTTCTTTTTTTTGGGGGCCCCCCCCCACCCACCCCAACCAAAAAAAGATATCTTGGGTTCTCTCACGAATCATTTCACCGGTCTTGAGCAGCCGGTTGGTAATGGGTCCTTCATCCCTCAGGACAAACCATGGCAGGGGGTTAAGTCAACACACTCTCTCACAACCATTTGGCATAAGTACTGGTGCATGTCAGGGAAAAGCCTAGCCCAATGCAAGTCATCTACTCAGTTACATCAACTCAGGTCCAGATACTTCCATTCCTCGCCCCGAGTGATCCTTTCCGGTATCCTTTCCACTAGAGTCACGGATATTACTCACCAGACTCATCAACCCTATTGGTTATCCACATATGGTAAACGGGAAGCTCTCATGTCCCCTCACGGATCATTTCACCGGTCTTGAACGCCCATGAGCCCAAGTCTAGCCATATGCAACCCTCCAATAAATGGCCCCCACAATGTGATTCCCGTCCTCTCATGGATCATTTCACCGGTCTTGAGTGTCACATCCACCCAGCCAGTACCCCATTTGGAATACCCGGGATGTGATCCGCGCCACAGTCCAAGGATCAATGATCTGAGGTCCATGCCTCCCACATACACGGTAACACAATCATGAACAATAATAATCAATGGTAAAAACAGTTAATACTAAATATCATGAATAAGATAAGACTAAATATATCAGAGTGCGGAAGGTAATAACATTAAAGCATAATCATAAGGGTGAGAGAAGGTATGACAACCACTCTCTCAGAACAGCGGAAAAGAAGTGTGATAACGTCAAATACATGTCTAAGTGTCAAAAGGGTAAACTCAAAGATAAGTTAGTTACAAGACCAATGGTTCCACAAATACACCAGGGGAATGGGGCACTATGCTAGGGTTTCTTCTATACTAATAGTAGTCTCCTCAACAGTACAGATGAAGTAAACCCACAACTGCCGCTCCCGCACAACCGGTGGGGCTAACCCCGGTGCGAATAATAATCCTCCTCGGCTCCAATATACGAATCCTCACCGACGCCACTACCCGGAGGGTAGTATGTGGAATCATAGTCCGCCTCATAGGAGGTGCCATCGTAATCTTCGGTACCTGGAATGTAATCTAAAACATTTACACAAAAGGAATGAGTTCGAAGAACTCAGCAAGGAAGTTATTCCATAATTAGAAATCATACACATTCAGAACATATAATAATGCAATGTGATATGGAACATATGATGCAGATATGAGCCTAACTCTATGAATGCTGGTCTCTAAGGTAGACATGCTTTAAGTCATAGCACCGTACTTCTCGGGTCGTCGAGTCACTCTCCCATTTCCATATCTTGGGAATGCCCGGGGAAGATCGGTAAAGTCATCAAAACCATGGTAAGGGGAATCGGTCACCGCTCTCTCACATCACCATTTGGTCAAGTATCGGCGCATGTCACAAGTAAAGCCTAGCCCAATGCAAGTCATCTACTCGGTCGGTCAAGTCGATTCAGATACGTCCATTCCTCGCCCCCGGCGATCCTTTCCGGTATCCTTCACACTAGAGTCAGCGAAATCCCGGATTTCGGACTCATCAACCCTATTGGTCATCCACATATAGTAAACGGGAAGCTCTCACGTCCTCTCACGGATTGGTTACCGGTCTTGAGCGCCCGTGAGCCCAAGTCTATCCATATGCAACCCTACCAATAAATGGCCCCTTTCAGGTATCCGTAGCATGGTTTATGTCCCCTACCGGATTGGCTACCGGCCTAGAGCGCCCATCCAACCATACACTATCACGGGTTGTTCGGTCTCAATGCCCTTCCGATTCGGGTCTGACACGACAAGGATGAACCTAGCCACACCACTAGACACTCCTATGTATGTCATCCAATAACTCGGGAGAGCGTCGATAGGCACCATCGGAGAATATCCCATACTATTCCCTCCGATGCCCAAAGGACGAAGTGTCGGTAGGACACCCTCCAATCCCAAGTCATACGTAAGCAATCACACATCAGATCTCATCATTTCTCATGCATCCAATGCATATTCATAATAGTACTCAAATCATGATATTGAAACGAATCATTATAAACATAAGCAAATCAAAATGATAGAGTAACACAACAATTGTACAAAGATTTAAATACTACTGTTCCAACACATATGTATCAGTATCATAATGATTGAAAGAATTTAGGGACTTCATTCTTTGAATAAAGCATAGTTCAATATTTGATGACTTATATGTTTATGGATATAACCATCCTTACCTTGGATGAGTTGACGATGAATTGAGAATACCAAGAATAGTCCAATAGAAGTGTTAAGGCCCTAAACAGACATCAATAATAAGTTAGAAAAGAAGTCGGGAAGATCGGATGTCATTCGAGTCAAAATCGACCAAGGTTGTTTGTCAACAACAACTTTGGTCGATGGTTTTGGTCGATGGTATCGACCAAAATGATCGACCAAAATAGTCCTCGGGCAGAACAGTGGATTTTGGGGATTTTTGGTCCGAAATGAGTCTTCCGGTGTTCGGATCAATCTGGAACTTGGAGGCATACTTAACAACAGTAGTAGGACACTATAAATCAAGGAACTAACCCAATCCAATGGTCTAATTAAAAAGCCCCAATTTGAGCTATCAAGTTCAAGTGATAAACATCATGGCATGAGTTGGAATTGATTGCATTGATGAGTAATTGCATGCAATAGTTAGAGGAACTAATAGAAATTCGATTGGAATCATATGGCAATGTTAAACATGAACATAATACACTTTATAGCTCAGTTTGATATCAAATGGTATGATGTTAATAGGTAAATCATGGAATACATATGCTAGGCATGAGATATAAGCATTAGCATCAATGAATGGCTAAGGGGATCATGGATTGAGCATGAGTAGGTACTTGGAGTGGTGGTTGCAAGGTTGCAGCACCATTCCAAATGTCCCATCAGCAAGATGACAATAGAAAGGAGTAGAAAATGGTAGGGTAGAGAGTGGAATGAAGAGTCTTACCTTAGTGTAGAAGATGAAGGCAAGAATCAATGATAAACTAAGTGTCTTTGATGAGATACCCTTCACACTAACCAAGGAGCTGCTTTGGGAAGCTCTCCCCACATTTCTAGGTGAGAAAAATGATTGCAAAAGGCTCAAGGCTCGAGGTCATATTAAATAGAAAAGGAATATTCCATGGAATCATTAACTTGGCAGACTGGGACATTTTGGTCGATGCTTTTGGTCGATGGTATCGACCAAAATGATCGACCAAGATGATTTCAGCAGAAAACTCAGGTTTAGAACAGCAACTTCAAGTAGGGATTTGAAAGGCTATACAAGGTCAAATTGAGTGAGGTTTTCTTCCACAATTCAATCAAGAAGTCTAGTTTCGGGGAATACCTTCGGATTGTGCACAAGAGGTCATTTGGTACATCAACCATGTTAATCTTCTCCGATGCGCAGACTTTCCTTAAACACTGACAATGCTTTTAAGCAAGGGGTATCATTGTCAATGTCCATGGACTCGGTCTCCAAATCATGATCATCAATCAGGATGGTCCATAGATCTCTTCTTCCACCGCTTCGGGTCCTCGGACCTGAATACAACAGTGGATCCCGGTCAGGGTCAAGGTTAGAATAGGGCTGGATATTACATTGAGCGCCCGTGAATCCCCATTGCTACCACGGGTCGTTCGGTCTCAATACCCTTCCGAATCGGGTCTGATATAACAGGGGTGTATCCTAGCCAAACACTACTAGACATCCCTAGGTATGACAATCATTGATTCGGGAAAGCGTCGATGGGCAACCCCGGAAACATCCCATACTATTTCCGATAATGCCCAAGGACTGAAGTGTCAAAAGGACACCTCCCAATCCCAAACCAAACTTAATCAAACACATTCTCAGATCAGTCATGACATACACAACCAATAGTTCATCATATAAAAGAGACTGTAAAAGCAACATCAGATTAAGCAGTAATAAGTATTTCATATAACATAAATAATGAAAAAGATGATATAAACAAGTGCTACTGTTCCCACAGTAGGAGATCAGAATTAAAATACAATAACAGTAGGTAATCTCATAGTTTCATAAAGTAGAAACCAGAGAACAAGTAATCTATGCAGTTAAGGAATTAACTGTCCTTACCTTGATTATTGCCGAAGATAATCCAAAGATCAAAGATAGAGACACCAAACATGGCAAATAAACCCCTAACAAGCATAGATACAACATTAGGAAAGATACCTAAAAGATCAGAGGGCAAACGAATCAAATCAAGCGAAAATTGAAGCTACTGTCTTCATTGGTCGATTGATTGGTCTACTGACCCAGTCGATCAATCAGCCGACCAATCGAGTCAGTACGGAATAGTGAAAATTGTTTTGGTCATAACTTCTTCGTTTGAAGTCGGATTGATTCGAAATTCGAAGGGGAACTTCCTAGGATGTATTAGAATCATATAGGAAGATAAAATCATCAGGTCATGGTCAAAATATGGGTTCTTGATTTGACCCAAGAAACTAGGGTTTCAACCTTATGGTTCCCATAAAAAGGTTATGATCACGGAAAGAGAGGGAATGATTGTTATCAAGAAAATAACAAGAAATCATAGGAAATCTAGTTTAGGTTAATAGAAACATTGCCCATGAGGTTTCCCTCACATGGGAGGTTACAAAAGGTTTCCAGAAAGATCATACAAGGGTTAGGGTTAAGGTTTCAAGAATCTATTGGCTAGGGTTGAGATCATGATGATGATCATAGATCTCAAGGAACAAGATGAGATCATGGAGTGGATGGTTGCAAGAGTGCATCATCTTCTTCCTGATCTCAGCCAAGAACAGATTAAAGAAAGAAAATCAGAGATGGAGAAGAAAGAAAAGAGAGTAGATGTCACGCCCTCCCAGCCGGTACCCTATCTGGCATACCCGAGAGTGTGATCCACAGCCCGAAGATCAGGTATCGAGTGATCAACCTCCCACATAAACAATAACATAATCATGAACAATCATAACAAGAGTGCGGAAGATAAATCATAGATCCAATAATGAAAGAATGAATCATAAACGAATCAGAATAATAGATATAATCAAAGTATCAAACAGATAAGTAAAGTGAAGCAAAAATCCCACTTTACATCCAGCGGAAAAGTAGCTCTAAAGAATAAACTAGACAAAATCTAATCCCAGTAGCAAGTACATTGGGTAACTAAATTATTCTCCACTTTATAGACGACATCCTTGTATGTATAGATCTCATAAATAGCACAAGGACGCTTCCACTCAATGGTCGGACTAAGCATCGTACGGAGCATAACCACTCGCGGGATCTTCAGAGTAATTGTGGTAACCGCAATCACCTTCCCGGAGATATGTCTCTTCGCCTTGCGCTTCTTCATAGGGACCGTCATAATACTCAAGATACTGCAGGATAGTCTAACAACATTGTACAATAAAGGAATGAGTTTCAAAGAAACCCAAAGAAGGCGCTTAAAATCCATAATAACATAAATGGCAGGATTCCGGAACAAACATAAATGCAATATGATATGAGAAAAACAATGAATGAATGAATCTAACTCTATGGATGCTTTGGTCTCTATTGGCGGACATGCTTTAAGTCATAGCACCGTACTTCTTTAGGAAAGTCCACTCACATCCTCAACCATTTAAGATATCTTGGATTCTCTCACGGATCATTTCACCGGTCTTGAGCAGCCGATTGGTAATGGGTCCTTCATCCCTCGAGACAAACCTTGGCGGGGGTTAAGTCAACACACTCTCTCACAACCATTTGGTATAAGTACTGGCGCATGTCGGGGTAAAACCTAGCCAAATGCAAGTCTTCTACTTGGTTACATCAAGTCATATCCAGATACTTCCATTCCTCGTCCCCGACGATCCTTTCCGGTATCCTTCACACTAGAGTCGGCGTATCCTATGGCACCGACCAACTCGGACTACGGACTCATCAACCCTATTGATCATCCACATATGGTAAACGGGAAGCTCTCACGTCCTCTCACGGGTTGGTTACCGGTCTTAAGCGCCCGTGAGCCCAAGTCTAACCATATGCAACCCTACCAATAAATGGCCCCCACAATGTGATTCCTGTCCTCTCACGGGTTGGTTACCGGTCTTGAGCGCCCATGAATCCCCATTGCTACCACGGGTCGTTCGGTCTCAATACCCCTCCGATTAGGGTCTGACATAACAGGACATCCTAGCCAAACACTACTAGACAATCCTAGATATGTCATTCAACAGTTTAGGAAGGTGTCCAGAGGGCATCTCTGGAAACATCCCATAATATTCCCGTAGTAGTCCAAGGACAGAAGTGTCGAAAGGACACCTCTCCTTTCCAAACCATACGTAAGCATACACATGCATCAATTCATATCATCACATATATGGTAACCACATATATGGAAAGAAATCAATAAGTACAATCACTTGTATAACATTGG
This sequence comes from Hakea prostrata, assembly GCF_041222555.1. Classification (NCBI taxonomy): domain Eukaryota; kingdom Viridiplantae; phylum Streptophyta; class Magnoliopsida; order Proteales; family Proteaceae; genus Hakea; species Hakea prostrata. Next base: position 17,017,585 of record NC_142609.1, on the reverse strand, counting down.
TAAGTAAATCATACATGAATCAATTCAATATGAATAAGTAATGCTACTGTAATCAAAGTTATGCAACAGTAGTATATCATTGTAAGAATCTAATTTAGGAAACATATTCATGATATTCAAATATAGAAACTAGATTCATGCTATCTATGTAATTAAGGAAATAACCATCCTTACCTTTTATAACTCGCAAAAGGATCCTAAGAAATCAAGTAAGATCTTGGCAAACTTGAGAAGAAGGTCCTAAACAAGTATATACAACATATTAGGAAAGATCCCTAACAGAAAATATATCAAAACATCCGAAACAGACCAATTCTGGAGTTGTTGTACTCATTGGTCGAGTGGATTGGTCGAGTGGTCCATCGACCAATCAGTCGACCAATGCAGACAGTAGCCTATAAAATCAGAGTTTTAAGATATGAAATCCGAATTTGGTGGTTCAAAAGGGTACTAATCAAGGGGTAGACTACATCAGTAGTATTCTAGCATATAGGGGACCTCAAAACACTAATCAAATCAAGGTATCAAGATCCAAATTAGGAAACAAAAAGTTACCATAATTAACTCAAACATGGATCTTGATGAATTTGAAATAGCAAACAAGGACAAGAACTATAGGAGGAAGGATCATTGCTTTCGGTAATGAAAACATGAAAACATGCATAGGTCTTCATGGAATAAGGCTTAGAAGCATAAATCTAAATAAGGAAATATAACCTACCATATATGTAACTATCATGCATCATGAAGAACACATAGTAAGGTAGAAGAGAACAACTAGAATTCTATGGATTATGGATCATGGAAAGAAAACACAACCATTAACCACTAACATGATCAATGAAAGAAGATCCAAAGAGATCAGAATTCAGATTAGAAGATTAACAGAGATTAAATCATGGTTTGATCATGAATCCTTCAAAAGCTTGCAATGATCATGGTTAAGATCATTGTTCTAGCCTTAAATCCTTAGGATGATCATGAGAACATGTTCAGAGATGTTTGCAACAGAGGATGCAGCATCTCTTCTACTGTCTCAACTCAAAAAGGAAAGAAAAACAAAGATGGAGGAGAAGAAGAGAGAGTAGACATACCTTTTGATGCAAAAAGAAGAGTTCCGACGAAGATCCGTCAAGAAAACACCAAGGATGCAAGAGAGATGACTTGCAGAGGTCTTTGGTTCGTTCCAGAGGGTTTGAAGGCAGCAAATACGAAGTGGACTCGAGGTTGGACTTAAATAGAGCAAGAATCAACCTAATTGCCAAAGACAGCACTCATTGGTCGAGTGGATTGGTCGACTGGTCCAGTCGACCAATCAGTCGACCAATGCTGATAGCAAGGCCAAAACAGGGAATTGAAGGTCCAGATCAAATCCAAACCTAAAGGGGTTTTGCACACAAGTCAAGTGACTTACCTAATAGGTAGAAATGCCTTCAAACCAAGATAGAGAGCACTCCAAGTCCATCAACTAATTAGATCTTCACCAGGATTCAGTTTCCATAAATAGAACCTCATCATCAACTTTCATGGATTCAAAGCCAGACACCAAGTCCTCTACTGGGATGGCCCAAAGCTGACTTCTTACTTTACTTCGGGTCATCGGACCTACAAACAACAAGGTTTCCGGGTCAAGGTTAGGGCTGGGTTTCACATTCTCCCCCCCTTAAAGAAATTTCGTCCCCGAAATTGAAAGCGTACCTGTGCTTCCAAAGAGGTAAGGAAACTTCTCCTTCATGTCTTCTTCCTTCTCCCAAGAAGTTTCTTCAGGGGTATGGTTCTTCCACCGAATCTTCACCAAAGGAATGGCGCGATTCCGCAGCTGCTTGTCCTTCCTATCCAGGATTTCGGCCGGTTCTTCATCATAGGTCAAATCAGCACTAAGTCCTTCAGTGCTTGCTGCAAAATGTGTTCGGATTCTCTATGTATTTTCGGAGCATCGAAATATGAAACACATTGTGCACACCAGCAAGAGACGGAGGTAATGCTAATCGATACGCAACAGGTCCAACCTTTTCCAAAATCTCGAAAGGTCCAATGTAACGAGGGCTAAGCTTTCCCTTAACATTGAATCTCATCACACCCTTCATTGGTGATACCTTCGAAAGACTTTCTCTCCAACTTGAAATTCCAAATCGGTCCTTCTCTTATCAAGCATAAGATTTCTGTCTCGATCAGGCAGACTTAATCCTTTCCCTTATCATATCAACCATAGCACTTGTAGCTTCAATCATCTCAGGACCTAAGACTTTTCTTTCACCTGTCTCAGTCCAAGTACAAAGGTGTCCTACAAGTACTACCATACAAAGCCTTGAATGGAGCCATGCCTATTGTTGCTTGATAACCGTTGTTATAGGCAAACTCAACCAAAGCTAGGTGTTCATCCCAATTACCACCCATATCCACCACACAAGATCTCGAGCATGTCTTCCAATGTCCGAATTGTCCGCTCGATTGTCCATCGACCGTGGATGATGAGCTGTACTCAAGTTCAATTGGGTTCCCAAGGCCTTCGCAAACTATTCCAAAACCTTGAGGTGAACCTAGGATCACGATCCGAAACAATACTCAATGGCACACCATGCAGACGAACCACATTATCCACATAAAGCCCGGCTAGCTTATCCGGAGTATGAGTGATCTTCATAGGAATGAAATGGGCTGATTTGGTCAACCTATCAACAATCACCCACACAGGTGTCATTGCCTTTACTTGTCCGAGGCAAGCTAGTCACAAAGTCCATGGAGATATCCTCCCACTTCCAACTAGGAATAGGAAGGGGTTGAAGTAATCCAGATGGAGGTTGTCGAACGGCTTTCACAAGTTGGCAAGTCTCACACTTGGCAACAAAATCATCAACATCCGCCTTTAGACCAATCCACCAAAAATGTTCCTTCAAGTCCTTGTACATCTTGGTGCTTCCGGGTGTACAAAGAAAGACCGACTGGTGTGCTTCCTTCAATATTTCTTTCTTAACTTCATCGTTTGCGAGCACACACAGGTCTTCCTCTAAACAACAAAGCACCATCCATGGATATACCAAAGTCGGGGTCCGACTCGGGATCCGAAGAAATCTTCTCAACTTTGATCAAAAACTCTTGATCGAACTCTGCAGAGCAACAATCTTATCTCTAAGACCAGATCTTGCCGTCATGGCGTAAAGAACAAAATCAGAATTCCCGTGGACGATTTCCAAACCAAAACTCTCAATAGAAGACCACAATGGTAAACTCAAAGCATTCAAATCCAAAGTCTTCTTCCGGTTCTTCCTACTAAGAGCATCGGCAACAACATTTGCTTTCCCAGGATGATACTGAATATCACAATCATAATCGGAGACTAGTTCCAACCATCTCCTTTGTCTCATGTTCAACTCCTTTTGGGTAAAGAAGTATTTCAAACTCTTATGATCCGTGAAAATGGCAATCTTCTCACCGTAAAGATAATGTCTCCAAATCTTCAAAGCAAAGACAACGGCGGCAAGTTCTAGATCGTGAGTGGGGTAATTCCGCTCATAATCCTTCAATTGCCGAGAAGCATAGGCTACGACCTTGCCATGTTGCATCAAGACACAACCCAAACCAATCTTTGACGCATCGGTATAAACTGTCATACCACCGGAACTATCAGGTATAGTCAAAACCGGGGCACTTGTCAATCTATCTTTCAACTCTTGGAAATTCTTCTCACAAAGGCGTCGGACCAAACAAACTTCTCTTCTTTCCTGGTCAACTTAGTCATAGGAGCAGCCAACCGAGAAAAATTCTCAATAAACCTTCGGTAGTAACCCGCCAATCCAAGAAAACTTCTTATTTCCGTTACTGACTTCGGTCTCTCCCAATCAGCCACAGCTTGGACCTTTTCAAGATCAACACGAATACCTTCGGCTGAAACTACATGACCAAGGAAAACCACTCTCTTAAGCCAGAAATCACATTTGCTAAACTTAGCAAACAACTTCTTTTCCCGCAACCTTTGCAAAGTGAAACTTAGATGACTCGCATGCTCTTCTTCGCTCTTCGAATAGATCAAGATGTCATCAATGAAAACAATCACAAACTTATCAAGCACATCATGAAATACTCGGTTCATGAGGTCCATGAACACCGCAGGAGCATTGGTCAATCCGAAGGGCATGACTCTAAACTCATAGTGACCATACCGCGTTCGGAAAGCTGTCTTGAAGATATCACTAGACTTCACTTTCAATTGGTGATATCCGGACCTTAAGTCAATCTTCGAGAACACAACTGCACCCTTCAACTGATCGAAGAGATCATCGATTCTCGGGCAGCGGATATCTATTCTTGATAGTCAACTTATTCAACTCACGGTAGTCGATGCACAAGCGCATACTACCGTCTTTCTTCTTGACGAACAAGACCGGAGCTCCCCAAGGTGACACACTAGGCTGTACGAAACCTCTATCAAAGAGCTCATTCAACTGATTTTGCAACTCTTTCAACTCAGTAGGAGCCATCCTATACGGAGCTTTAGATACCGGAGCAGCACCAGGGACGAGATCAATAGAGAATTCGACATCTCTCGTCCGGAGGCACTCCCGATAGATCATCAGGGAAGACATCAACAAAGTCGCAGACAACTCGACTTCATCGACTCTTTTCTCCACTATACCCTTGCCTTCGGATGAAGCATCATCCACTAGGGCATAGACTTGCATCGGTGCAGATAAAGACCTTCTTACAAACCCTTCTCTTTTCACCCCGAAATTCAAAGACCGGACTTCCACAAATATGGAACTGAATCCTCTTTGAGGAACAAAGGAACACAGCTTTGTGGGTTGTCAACCAATCGATTCCCAAAATAACATCGAAGTCCTTCATGTCAAGAATCACAAAATTGGCCTCCAAGTTCTTCTCACCAACCAACACAGGACATTTAGATAACCCCTTATCTAGTTTCACAACAGACCAGTAGGTGTACTAATCAATAAACAACTAGACAACTTCTCGGGGATTAGGTTAGTCTTCTTGATGAATGCAGATGACATGAACGAATGAGATGCACCCGTATCAAATAAGACAAATGCAGAAATAGAAGCGACTAACAATGTACCGTAATCACATCATGGCTTGGATCCCGCTCAGATCTGGAAATACTGAAAACTCTACCGGAGGGAGGAGCAGGAGCACTCTTCACCACAGCGGGCAGGTCTGTTGGGCGAGCCGCTTCGGACAGTGCACGAGCGAAATGACCAGCTTGCTTGCGAGAGAAGCAAACAGGATTGCTGGATCCAACAGGGGTGGCTGCAACAGAGGGCTTCGAACAAAAGGCCTTGCACTTGCACTTGCACTTGCACTTGCATTTGCTGGTGGTCGGTTTCCGCCATCTTTCGTTTAAACCGGCCGGGCTGCTGAAAACCCGTGTTACGACCTACACTCTTAGCCCGAAAGGTAGGAGTGGGGTAGGGTGTAGGTCTCACATAACGACGGTCATTGCGATCCACCAAACCAGAATTCCTTGATCGCCAAGGCTTTTGCACACGAGCACTTTCCTTCTCTGTTTCTTCCAACTTCTTCGAGTTCTCGCACCACTTGAGCATAGCTCACTATAGGCTGGATCGTGAGGTAAGCTTTAATGGCAGTGGCGCAGTCCTTTGAAGAACTTCTTTGCTTTGGCAAGGTCTTCCTTCAAAGAATCTGGAGCAAAGAAATGAAGCTCCTCGAACTTCGTTGGTACTCCAACACAGACAAAGTTCCTTGAGTCGGAATCATAAACTCAGCTTCCTTCGCATCCTTCACCGCCTCGGGAAAGTAGTTCATACAAAAAGCCTCTTTGAATAACTCCCAAGTTACAACTCCCGCATGCAAACCTTCCAAAACAGGACGAGTGGAAATCCACCATGCATCAGCTTCTTGTTGCAACTTCGCTCAAGCAAACAAAATCTTCGAGCTTCCGAGCATTGCAGATGTCGGAAAGCCTTCTCCAACTCACGAAGCCACTTGTTAGGAAACAAGGGGTCCTTGGTAACTCCAGTAAAAGTGGGTACTTGCATCTTCAGAAAACTCTCCATCAAAGTGAGTATGAGGAGTTCCAACTAAACCTCCCGCATTCAGGATCTGCGGCATGAGGATTCACATTAGCACCAGCCCGGGTCTCATTATGCGAGTCATGAAACCCACCAACATCTGGTTGAACTGAGCTGCTTGTCGCTGCATCATATTGCCCATAATATTGGCAATATCTCTCGAAACTTCCAACATTCGGGGCACCGGGGATCTCATGAGTACCCCGATCAGCATTTGGTATCTCACCACCTCCATGAGGTACTTCACCACCTCCCCGAGGTACTTCACCACCTCCATGACCACTGGATTCACCACGCCCACTTCTCGGAGTAACCATTACGCAAAACCGAGAACATCAAAATACCGAATTTCGAAGATTCAACATAAACCACAAGTCCAAATGATTTGAAAACTTAAATCATGCTCAAATATATCCATATAGTCATCAAACAATATTCCATAAGGCAAAAATCACATTTTCCAAAAATTCAACAGCAAATGAGGTCACTGTGACCATTGGTCGAGTGGTTGGTCGAGTGACCCCGGTCGACCAATCGTCGACCAATGAAGACGGAATGCGAAAATTCGCATTATAAGCCTCATTTCCACATTCCAACCTCATTCTAACTTCTTCCAAAGGTGAGAGAGCTCTAGGGAAAATCTCCAAGAGTTCCCACAAGTGTTCTTGAGGTGATTTAGTGCTTCAACAACAACACCACAACACACCATCTTCACAAACAAGGTAAATCTCTCATTCTTCCTTCCATTATCATCTTCTCATGCTTGCATTTCAATAAAACCATGCTTTAGAAAAATTTCGTTTTCTCTCAAACCGCTTGAAATTTTCGCACGAGATCAAATGCTACATGCTCAAGATGACATTGTAGATAGGTCCATACAATTTGATTTAACCAGTTTCAACTTTTCAAAAATCCAATTTTGACCTAAATTGCAAAATCCCCAAATTTCCTTCTTGCTGAATTTTCGCTTTAATCCAAGTTTTCGATCGATTTTCATCAAAACAACTTCATAGACATGAAATTCCAAGTATTGCGCACATGCTAGTATGTTCAAATCAAATTTCCCCCAAATTTGAAATTTTCCGAAAAATTACGAAAATACCCTTTTGGCTCAAATCTTAAAATAGCACTAATTGGAATTGTCTCTTGTCTCTTCCACAGATACACCATGCAGAGGGGAGGACGAGGAGGAGGTAGAGGTCGAGGTCGCATCGTAGGTGCTCTTAGGGGCGAGAGGTCGGGTTCCTTTCGAGCCTAGAGAGGAGGTTAGGAGACCGGACATGTTTGACACACCTCGGGCCGAGTTTCCGTACGAGGCCTACTTCAGCTATTGCAACATCGAGATGGGGCGTCTACTTCATTTACGCCAGCTCGGAGCCTTTAGGATCCGGCAGAGGTTCGACACTTTACAGGTGGACTCATCTCTTCACCGAGGATTTGCCGGTATACCCGGAGCTAGTGAGGTTGTTCTTCAAGCAACCTTACTTACACGAGAGGAGGCTCGAGGCCGGGGACATCCACTCGGACTTGTCCTCGGGAGCAGTGGTCCTCCGGACTCGGATTCGCTTCTCTACCCGGACACCGGCTGAGATCTTGCAGGTTCCTTACTATCCACAGCGGTGTGTGTGGATACCGCAGGAGCGGATCTGGACAGCCATCCGATGCCGTACGAGCTTCGCGAGATATGCTCTACGCTATGGGATAGCCGTCGATGCTACACACCGTGGACTAGCGGACGGATGACGGGCTCTGCACGTATTATCGGTCGCATAGTCGGCCGAAACATCATGCCGAAAGCCGGACATCACCATCGGGTCACGGTGATGGAGGCCTTGGTCATCTACCGCATCTACATGGGCTTCGAGATCGATCTCTCCTACATCATTCAGGCGGGTCATGCTGGACTTAGTTCTCGCGGCCTAGCATGCGGAACCTTTGCTATGGGAGGCTTCGACTTTGATCTTCGGGCATTTCGGGGTGAGTTTCGAGGATACACCGTTGGACACTAGATCACGGGGATACCCCATTGGGACTCGGACCATTCGACGGATGAGACTACATCGGTTAGAGAGATCTCCTGGTCCGAGAGGGTGAGGATGATGATGAATCGGAGGATGAGGATCAGGGATCGGAGGATGGAGGAGAGGATATCGGTCCCGATAGTGATGATCAGGCCGGAGATGATCTGAGATATGCGCGAGGCTGAGCTCGTGCATCACGAGTTTCCTTCATCACACTTCGAGGCGGGCGGCCCTTCACATGCGGTTCCGGAGACCTCGGATCTTAGTGCACAGATGAGATCGATGACTTCCATGCTAGAGAGGATGGAGGTCGGACGGGAGCAGATGTACGAGAGGATGGAGTCACGACGGGATAGGATAGAGCATCGGTGACTCAGCTAGCGAGAGGAGTTCGAGCATACGAGAGATCGAGTAGATCACCTAGATAGACTGTACTTTAGGATTTTCCATTTATGCATTTCGGATGTAATCATTGTAAAAACTTTTGGAATTAATGAAGTTCATTTTGTTTCTCTTTAATTATTGTATGTTATGCACTTTTCTTTTCCTTGCATTAGTGTCATTTGTTCAAGTATAATTATGGTATGTTATTCGAAATGTTCTGTTATGCCTCAAAGGTCAAGTTTCTAATTCTGTGTTCTATTATTCACTTCTAAGAGTAGAAGAGTCATTTCGGATCAATGACTCGAGAATGTTCAGATTGTTGTCTTTTGTGGTTAGGATCTCCTCGAACCTTGGGCTCGATACCAATCATTCATGCCCTCCCAGCCGGTACCCTATCCGGCATACCCGAGAGTGTGATCCACAGCCCGAAGATCGGGTATCGAGTGATCAACCTCCCACATAAACAATAACATAATCATGAACAATCATAACAAGAGTGCGGAAGATAAATCATAGATCCAATAATGAAAGAATGAATCATAAACGAATCGGAATAATAGATATAATCGGAGTATCAAACAGATAAGTAAAGTGAAGCAAAAATCCCACTTTACATCCAGCGGAAAAGTAGCTCTAAAGAATAAACTAGACAAAATCTAATCCCAAGTAGCAAGTACATTGGGTAACTAAATTATTCTCCACTTTATAGATGACATCCTTGTATGTATAGATCTCATAAATAGCACAAGGACGCTTCCACTCAATGGTCGGACTAAGCATCGTACGGAGCATAACCACTCGCGGGATCTTCGGAGTAATTGTGGTAACCGCAATCACCTTCCCGGAGATATGTCTCTTCGCCTTGCGCTTCTTCATAGGGACCGTCATAATACTCGAGACTGCAGGATAGTCTAACAACATTGTACAATAAAGGAATGAGTTTCAAAGAAACCCAAAGAAGGCGATTAAAATCCATAATAACATAAATGGCAGGATTCCAGAACAAACATAAATGCAATATGATATGAGAAAAACAATGAATGAATGAATCTAACTCTATGGATGCTGGTCTCTATTGGCAGACATGCTTTAAGTCATAGCACCGTACTTCTTTAGGAAAGTCCACTCACATCCTCAACCATTTAAGATATCTTGGATTCTCTCACGGATCATTTCACCGGTCTTGAGCAGCCGATTGGTAATGGGTCCTTCATCCCTCGGGACAAACCTTGGCAGGGGGTTAAGTCAACACACTCTCTCACAACCATTTGGTATAAATCTTGGCGCATGTCGGGGGTAAAACCTAGCCAAATGCAAGTCTTCTACTTGGTTACATCAAGTCGGATCCAGATACTTCCATTCCTCGTCCCCGACGATCCTTTCCGGTATCCTTCACACTAGAGTCGGCGTATCCTATGGCACCGACCAACTCGGACTACGGACTCATCAACCCTATTGATCATCCACATATGGTAAACGGGAAGCTCTCACGTCCTCTCACGGGTTGGTTACCGGTCTTAAGCGCCCGTGAGCCCAAGTCTAACCATATGCAACCCTACCAATAAATGGCCCCCACAATGTGATTCCTGTCCTCTCACGGGTTGGTTACCGGTCTTGAGCGCCCATGAATCCCCATTGCTACCACGGGTCGTTCGGTCTCAATACCCCTCCGATTAGGGTCGACATAACAGGACATCCTAGCCAAACACTACTAGACAATCCTAGATATGTCATTCAACAGTTTAGGAAGGTGTCCAGAGGGCATCTCCGGAAACATCCCATAATATTCCCGTAGTAGTCCAAGGACGAAGTGTCGAAAGGACACCTCTCCTTTCCAAACCATACGTAAGCATACACATGCATCAATTCATATCATCACATATATGGTAACCACATATATGGAAAGAAATCGATATTACAATCACTTGTATAACATTGGTAAGTAAATCATACATGAATCAATTCAATATGAATAAGTAATGCTACTGTAATCAAAGTTATGCAACAGTAGTATATCATTGTAAGAATCTAATTTAGGAAACATATTCATGATATTCAAATATAGAAACTAGATTCATGCTATCTATGTAATTAAGGAAATAACCATCCTTACCTTTTATAACTCGCAAAAGGATCCTAAGAAATCAAGTAAGATCTTGGCAAACTTGAGAAGAAGGTCCTAAACAAGTATATACAACATATTAGGAAAGATCCCTAACAGAAAATATATCAAAACATCCGAAACGGACCAATGCTGGAGTTGCTTTGTACTCATTGGTCGAGTGGATTGGTCGAGTGGTCCAATCGACCAATCAGTCGACCAATGCAGACGATAAGCCTATAAAATCAGAGTTTTAAGATATGAAATCCGAATTTGGTGGTTCAAAAGGGTACTAATCAAGGGGTAGACTACATCAGTAGTATTCTAGCATATAGGGGACCTCAAAACACTAATCAAATCAAGGTATCAAGATCCAAATTAGGAAACAAAAAGTTACCATAATTAACTCAAACATGGATCTTGATGAATTTGAAATAGCAAACAAGGACAAGAACTATAGGAGGATGGATCATTGCTTTCGGTAATGAAAACATGAAAACATGCATAGGTCTTCATGGAATAAGGGCTTAGAAGCATAAATCTAAATAAGGAAATATAACCTACCATATATGTAACTATCATGCATCATGAAGAACACATAGTAAGGTAGAAGAGAACAACTAGAATTCTATGGATTATGGATCATGGAAAGAAAACACAACCATTAACCACTAACATGATCAATGAAAGAAGATCCAAAGAGATCAGAATTCAGATTAGAAGATTAACAGAGATTAAATCATGGTTTGATCATGAATCCTTCAAAAGCTTGCAATGATCATGGTTAAGATCATTGTTCTAGCCTTAAATCCTTAGGATGATCATGAGAACATGTTCAGAGATGTTTGCAACAGAGGATGCAGCATCTCTTCTACTGTCTCAACTCAAAAAGGAAAGAAAAACAAAGATGGAGGAGAAGAAGAGAGAGTAGACATACCTTTTGATGCAAAAAGAAGAGTTCCGACGAAGATCCGTCAAGAAAACACCAAGGATGCAAGAGAGATGACTTGCAGAGGTCTTTGGTTCGTTCCAGAGGGTTTGGAGGCAGCAAATACGAAGTGGACTCGAGGTTGGACTTAAATAGAGCAAGAATCAACCTAATTGCCAAAGACAAAGCACTCATTGGTCGAGTGGATTGGTCGATCGGCCCGGTCGACCAATCGGTCGACCAATGCTTGACAGCAAGGCCAAAACAGGGAATTGAAGGTCCAGATCAAATCCAAACCTAAAGGGGTTTTGCACACAAGTCAAGTGACTTACCTAATAGGTAGAAATGCCTTCAAACCAAGATAGAGAGCACTCCAAGTCCATCAACTAATTAGATCTTCACCAGGATTCAGTTTCCATAAATAGAACCTCATCATCAACTTTCATGGATTCAAAGCCAGACACCAAGTCCTCTACTGGGATGGCCCAAAGCTGACTTCTTACTTTACTTTGGGTCATCGGACCTACAAACAACAAGGTTTCCGGGTCAAGGTTAGGGCTGGGTTTCACAGTAGACATACCTTTGATGCGAGAGGAAGAAGATTACTTCAAGTCTTGTGAGAGATCACCAAGGAATGCAAGGGAATTGATTAGATTAGGGTTCTAACTCATTCCAAAGGCTTAGGAGGTGGAGTATTCCCGAGATTAGACTTAAATAGAAGAGACAGGACCAAATTGGTAAATTCAGACACTGTTGGTCCAATCGACCAATGAATCGACCAATCAGGACAGCAAGGTTCAAACAGGGATTCGGAGGGCTATACAGGGTCAAATTGGGTGAGGTTTTCTTCTACGAGTCAATCAAGAAGTCTAATTTTCAGAAATACTTTCAGATCAAGAATTGGAGTTCATTAGGTCCACCAACTAAGCTCATCTTCTTTGATGCGTAAGCAGGATTTGACAGACATAGTTCAGCAACTTCGGACAGGGATTTGAAAGGTTATATGGGGTCAAATTGAAGGGGGTTTTCTCCTGGAAGTCCATTAAGAAGTCTAGTTTGGAAAATATAATCGGATTGAGCACAGGAGTTCATTAGGTATTTCAACTAATTCACCCCTCTTTGGTGCGCAGATTCAGAACAAAACTGATGGCTCTCATGGAAAGGCTAGGGGTAATCAATATTCACTCTAGGGAAAGAGAAACAAAGAATGCACAATCTGAAAAGGTGTTAGGAAGTTTCCAACAGATAAAAGAACATTAGGGTCTCAGATATGGTTACCTCTTATAAGAGTTGGTTACCTCCCATGAGAGTTACCCATAATTAACTCTTACAAAAACAACCCAAGATAGATAAAGGAACATCTCATTAATATTTCAAAATCAAGAATGGAATTAGGAAGGGTCTACCAATGAGAGGAAAGAATGTAAATAAATTCAAAGGAAAGAAATCCTGATATCCCATGGGAAGACTAGGGAGAATAAAGATTCACCCTAGGGAATAAAGATAAAGAAATCATAATAAAGAAAGTCTTGGGGAGGATCCAATGAATTAATAGAAAATAAAAGGGTTGCCAATTGGTCCAAGGAAAAACAAGGATCAACTCCTCAATCATGAGGACACAAGGGAAGGTCATGGTAATTGTATGAGACCTTCCCCACAATCATAAAGATAGGTAGAAAATTCAGGGAAAGTATCATCAAGATTTTGGTGGAGTCAAATTCAAGAATCATTGCCATATGGCTTCAAGAACATAGAGTGAATTGGGGGATTCACTCTAGGGCTAAAAGAATTAGAGAAGAGGTCATTACAGCAGTGTAATACGCTTCTCATAATCATAATATCAGAAGTAGAGAAGAAAGAATTAATTAAAGAAGAAGCGAACTGAATATTAACCTTTTAGAAGAGAAACCGATGAAGAAATCTGAACAGATGTTTGAGGGTCTTCCTTGGCTTCGAAGGAGAGGATCTAGGGCTCTTCCCACGTTCTCCAAAGGCTTATAACAGATTGAGAGTGAAAAACATGGAGTTCCCCCCTTTTAAATAGCACAAAGAGTCCAAGAATTACTAGGATTTCACCAAACTGACCAAATTGACCCTGCTGATTGATTGGTTGCCAAAAAGGAAGATCTAAGGTCCTTTCCACGTTCTATAGAGAATTAGAAACCTAGTGGGAATGTTTACCACGAAATTAAAAGAAATAAAGCTTTTAAAAACCTTCAAAACAGAAAATTACCAAAATGCCACTGCCTAGACAGCTTGTTCAAAAATAGGGATTTAATGGGCCTAACTTCAATATTTTTGGATGGGCTTCTTTCAATGCATCATACTACTTACCTAGTATGGAGGGATGTCATCAAACCAGGTCCAACTAAGCTTTAGGTCCATCAACTAAGTTCTTCACCAATGAGTAGTCAACACCAAATCAATTAAAGTTTCCATAAGGAAACACCATCACCAATATCCATGGGTTTTGGGTCAAACACCATATCTTTTACTGAGATGGCCCACAAAGACATCATCCCTCATTTTGGGACATTGGATTAACCCTAAGAGAAAGGTCTGACATGGCTTCCTAAGATTTTCAAAGATAGTAAAACTGAAATCACGGTCAAACTTCAAAGTCAACATTAAACAAAACTGAAATCACGGTCCCACTTTAAATCAACATTTAAACAAACCCTTCTTTACCCAAAACAGATAGGGTGCCCTAGCTAGGTTTGGGCTGGATTTCACAGATTTAGCATGGATTAGAATTCAAATAACTCAAGTAAGAATAAGATCATTAAGATCATGATGTGCTTAATACCAAAATCACACCGTGTTGTCCACGAAAAGGATAGAGTGAATGGGGATCCACTCTAAGACTGTGAGAATAGAATAATGGGTCATTACAGCAGCATAAGACCCTCCCACAATCACAAGAATGGGTAGAAACAAAAGAGAGAGTATATCTAGAGAGAATGAGAGCTATTACTAACCTTAAAGAAGAAGATTCGACAGAGGAATCTCTCACGGATGCTTGGGGATCTTCCTTGGCCTTGGAAAGAGAGTTCTAGGGTTCTTCTCATGTTCTCCAAAAGCTTAGAGGCAAAGTGACTCGAATTAGATCAAAGTTTGAATATATAGGGCTTCGGAAACCTAATTTTCAAAAATATCAAATCTATCTCGGGAAAGCTTTGGGGTGACCAAGGCAATCCGACCAACCAATGCCTTTTGGTCAAAATCAGATTTTTGGTCTCCAAAATCCACAAGCTTCACTTGGGTCCTTTTCCAACTTATGAAAGAGTCTTACCTGGTTCTATTGGACCTTCCAATTGTGTCAGCACTAAACTCTTTGTCCATCTTTGTAAAACCCAGCCCTAACCTTGACCCGGAAACCTTGTTATTTGTAGGTCCGATGACCCGAAGTAAAGTAAGAAGTCAGCTTTGGGCCATCCCAGTAGAAGACTTGGTGTCTGGCTTTGAATCCATGAAAGTTGATGATGAGGTTCTATTTATGGAAACTGAATCCTGATGAAGATCTAATTAGTTGATGGACTTGGAGTGCTCTCTATCTTGGTTTGAAGGCATTTCTACCTATTAGGTAAGTCACTTGACTTGTGTGCAAAACCCCTTTTGAATTGGATTTGATCCGGACCTTCAATTCCCTCGTTTTGGTCTTTGTCGCGCATTGGTCGATCGATTGGTCGATCGGGCCGATCGACCAATCCACTCGACCAATGAGTGCTGTCTTTGGCAATTAGGTTGTTCTTGCTCTATTTAAGTCCAATCTCGAGTCCACTTCGTATTTGCTGCCTCCAAACTCTCTGGAACTAACCAAAGACCTCTGCAAGTCATCTCTCTTGCATCCTTGGTGTTTTCTTGACGGATCTTCGTCGAAACTCTTCTTTTTGCATCAAAAGGTATGTCTACTCTCTCTTCTTCTCCTCCATCTTTGTTTTTCTTTCCTTTTTGAGTTGAGACAGTAGAAGAGATGCTGCATTCTCTGTTGCAAACATCTCTCGAACATGTTCTCATGATCATCCTAAGGATTTGAGGCTAGAACAATGATCTTAACCATGATCATTGCAAGCTTTTGAAGGAATCATGATCAAACCATGATCTAATCTCTGTTAAACTTCTAATCTGAATTCTCGATCTCTTTGGATCTTCTATGTTGATCATGTTAGTAGTTAATTACTGTGTTTTCTTCCCATGATCCATAATCTATAGATTTCTAGTTGTTCTCTTCTACCATACTATGTGTTCTTCATGATGCATGGTAGTTACATATATGGTAGGTTTTATTTCCTTATTTAGATTTATACTTCTAAGCCTTATTCCATGAAGATCTATGTATGTTTTCATGATACCATTACCGAAAGCAATGATCCATCCTCCTATTGTTCTTGTCCTTGTTTTCTATTTCAAATTCATCAAGATCCATGGTTGATTTAATTATGGTAACTTTTTGTTTCCTAATTTGGATCTTGATACCTTGATTGGATTAGTGTTTTGAGGTCCCCTATTTGTTAGAATACTACTGATGTAGTCTACCCCTTGATTAGTACCCTTTTGAACCACCAAATTCGGATTTCATATCTTAAAACTCTGTTTTTTTTAGGCTACTGTCTGCATTGGTCGACTGATTGGTCGACTGGACCACTCGACCAATCCACTCTACCAATGAGTACAGCAACTCCAGATTTGGTCTGTTTCGGATGTTTTGATATCTTTTTCTGTTAGGGATCTTTCCTAATATGTTGTATATACTTGTTTAGGACCTTCTTCTCAAGTTTGCCAAGATCTTACTTGATTTCTTAGGATTCCTTTGCGAGTTATAAAAGGTAAGGATGGTTATTTCCTTAATTACATAGATAGCATGAATCTAGTTTCTATATTTGAATATCATTGATATGATTCCTAAATTAGATTCTTACAATGATATACTACTGTTGCATAACTTTGATTACAGTAGCATTATTTATTCATGTTGAATTGATTCATGTATGATTTACTTACCAATTATATACAAGTGATTGTACTTATTGATTTCTTTCCATATATGAAGTTACCATATATGTGATGATATGAATTGATGCATGTGTATGCTTAAGTATGGTTTGGAAAGGAGAGGTGTCCTTTCGACACTTCTGTCCTTGGACTACTACGGGAATATTATGGGATGTTTCCGGAGATGCCCTCTGGACACCTTCCTAAACTGTTGGATGACATATCTAGGATTTGTCTAGTAGTGTTTGGCTAGGATGTGCCTGTTATGTCGGACCCTAATCGGAGGGGTATTGAGACCGAACGACCCGTGGTAGCAATGGGGATTCATGGGCGCTCAAGACCGGTAACCAACCCGTGAGAGGACAGGAATCACATTGTGGGGGCCATTTATTGGTAGGGTTGCATATGATTAGACTTGGGCTCACGGGCGCTTAAGACCGGTAACCAACCCGTGAGAGGACGTGAGAGCTTCCCGTTTACCATATGTGGATGATCAATAGGGTTGATGAGTCCGTAGTCAGGGACTATGAGGACTCTAGTGTGAAGGATACCGGAAAGGATCGTCAGGGACGAGGAATGGAAGTATCTGGATCTGACTTGATGTAACTAAGTAGAAGACTTGCATTTGGCTAGGTGTTACCCTGACATGCGCCAGTACTTATACCAAATGGTTGTGAGAGAGTGTGTTGACTTAACCCCCTGCCATGGTTTGTCCTGAGGGATGAAGGACCCTTTACCAATCGGCTGCTCAAGACCGGTGAAATGATCCGTGAGAGAATCCAAGATATCTTAAATGGTTGAGGATGTGAGTGGACTTTCCTAAAGAAGTACGGTGTTATGACTTAAAGCATGTCTGCCAATAGAGACCAGCATACATAGAGTTAGATTCATTCATTCATTGCTTGTCTCATATCATATTGCATTTATGTTTGTTCTGGAATTTTGCCATTTATGTTATTATGGATTTTTAACTGCCTTACTGAGTTTCTTTGAAACTCATTCCTTTATTGTACAATGTTGTTAGACTATCCTGCAGGTTCTGAGTACTATGACGGTCCCTATGAAGAAGTGCAAGGCGAAGAGGCATATCTCCAGGAAGGTGATTGCGGTTACCACAATTACTCTGAAGATTCCGCGAGTGGTTATGCTCCGTACGATGCTTAGTCCGACCATTGAGTGGAAGCGTCCTTGTGCTATTTATGAGATTTACACTTACAAGGATGTTGTCTATAAAGTGGAGAACAATTTAGTTACCCAATGTACTAGCTACTGGGATTAGATTTTATTTAGTTTATTTTCTTTAGAGCTACTTTTCCGCTGGTTGTAAAGTGGGATTTTTGCCTCGCTTTACTTATCTGTTTGATACTCTGATTATATTTAGTATTCTGATTCATTTATGATTCATTCTTTCTTTATTGGATCTATAATTTATCTTCCGCACTCATGTTATGATTGTTCATGATTATGTTATTGTTTATGTGGGAGGTTGATCACTCGATACCTGATCTTCGGGCTGTGGATCACACTCTCGGGTATGCCAGATAGGGTACCGGCTGGGAGGGCGTGACAATCTTCCAAGTCCATCACCATTCAGACTGCATCTTCTTCCAAAGTCACTCAGGGTTTCCAAAACGGGATCTTCATCATCTACATCCATTGGTTCTAGCTAGATTAGACCCAATGGTTTCAAATGAGATGGCCCACAGCTATCTTCTCCCTTGACTTCGGGTCTTCAGACCTACAACATAGATTTCCAAGTTAGGGTTTGTGGGGATTTCATAGTAAGGCTCATTGGAACCTTTTAAAAATGTATCTCAAACCCTTGAGCTTATCCCTGTGGACATTGCAAACTATTAATGAAAAGGAAAATTTGAATTTTTTTTTTAAGTGAAATTTGAAATTTCTTTCTTCCCTATAACAAATAATAATAATATAGCAAGGAATACAGAAAGTTTTCACTTATAGATTTTAGGATGGTAATGGCCCAAGTCAACCTCTCAGTTTCTTCCCAAGGGGACAATTTTGTAACTACAGCTGGCATCCATGACAATGTGCAATCATATTCAAAGTATTGCAATGTTCATTTTCTTGAGACCAATTTCTTAGCATAAAGATGCCAGCATAGATCTTGAACTTATTAGAAAGAGATTGATGAAAGTATCTCATCCGCTCTAGGTGAGGGTGGGGAATTAAAATCCATCCAACCCATCTTGTAATTTCTAGAGAATATGAGATTAATCATTAATCCAATGAGAGTGCACTACCAAGTGGGAGCATACAGCCAAATACTCAAGATCCTTTTGCATGTAGAAGCACATGAAAACACATTCATATTTCATCCCTTTGAGGTTGAAAAGAATGCTATTAGTCATGCTTCATGAGATGAGAAAGAGCTTGCTTCACTATGTGAAGCGCTCCCTTTAAACTAAGGAAATGAGATAAACATCTATGAAAGATGAAGTCGATCTTCAAGTGCATGCCTAGTGCCATAAGGATATGCCTAAAGAGAGGGGATAAACTGTGGTGTAGGCTACAATAATGAGAGACATTTTCCCTTGTGGAGAGAATAATCTCATTTTGTCTCATGCTTGTCACAAAATTGGAAGTGGAAATCCACCAGTTGGACATTCATAATTTTTTCCTCAGTGGAAAATTAGATGATGAGTCTTTTATGGGTCAACTAATGAATTTTTTTGTCACATCCCCCCAGCTGGTACCCTAACTGCAATACTCGGAGGTGTGATCCACAGCCTCGAAGATCAAATCTCGACAATCATCCTCCAACATAGCACAATAGTATAATTATGAGCAAGAAATAATCATTGTATTAATGCAATTAAAAGAATATTCAATGAATAGATCTCAGATGGATCTCAAATCAATATCAGAGTGTGGAAAAATGATACCAGCATAATCAAAGTAACAGAAAAATGTAGAAATAAACTCTAATATCAAACACAGAAGAATAGTCAACTAAAGTATTACAACTGAAGAATTAGGGAAGACTACAAAACTAATCTATATCCTCTAATGGTTCTTCTTCTTCTTTAATTCTAGCATTCTTCTCGATGGGCTTACGCTCTTGCAACTTTAGATCCACATCAAGCTCATAATCCCATCCGCAAGCAAGATGATGTCTATCATTATTGATCGATGCTGTGATAGTACTCCATATTTGTACTCGGGTCGTACGACGAGTCACTATCATCTCCCATTGCTTCCTCAACTGCATAATATAAGGAAGGGTCCTCCAAACAGAAGCTTGGGATCTCTTCCTTACCTGCATAGTCATCTAAACAAACATTGTCCCCGAAGGGTGAGCTCAAAAGAACTCAACAAGTAGTTCAAGTACAAATAACAATTACAATCAATATTAAAGAACAAAGCACGATGCAATATGACATGAGACAATAGCAAGTATGCTACTAACTCTAATAGATGCTAGTCTCTAATGGCGGACACGCATTAAAATAGAACATTATACTCCTCTAGGCAGTCTCAATCACTCTCCCTCATGGCTCTTAAACACGTCTTTTGGGTTCTCCATGGTTGTTGGGTCAAGGCATCCCTCTTAGACTATCACCATGGCTAGGGTTTAGGTCACCACTCTCTCACTCCACCATTTTTATGAGTATTGGCGTGTGTCAGGATTATATCTAGCCCAATGCAAGACATCTACTGAGTCACATCAATCTCGGGGCAGGATACTTTCCTTCCTTGGCAATCAGTTCCGGTACCTTTCCCCCCAAAGTCATCGTATCCTATGGCTGCAACCAACTCAGACTATGGATTCTTAACCCTATTGGTTATCCACATATAATAAACAGAAAACTCTCATGTCCTCTCATGGGTTGTCTACCGGTCTTGAGTTCCCATGAGCCCAGGCTTACTATAATGCGACCCTACCAATGAATGACCCCATTGCTACCACAAGTCACTTGGCCTCAATACCACACCGATAGGGTGTGATATGATGGGGTTTCTAACCAAATTCTTCTAGACAAAACCTAGGTATGACATCCAGTAATCATGGAAAACGCCAAGGGGCATCATAGGAAAGCATCCCATACCACCTCCACTCACCCAATTGGCATTCCCCATTCCACAATCACAACTTAAGCAATCACATTACTATATGATTCCAAATATAACATCATATCATAATCCATTTACATTCCAGACTTTCACATTCTTACAGTTAAGCATAACATCATAATCAATAACATTCTAAAATTACAGAGGCATATCTATTATGAAGAAGTCTAAAACAGTAACAAGGATCATGGATTCAAAAATAGAAAGGAATCTTATGTTATTTGTAGGTGAACGTCCTCACCTTGCTGTCCGTCTTGAAACCTTCAAAGAGTAAACCAAAAGGTAGGTTCAAACTTGCCAAAGAAGCCTAATAATACAATGATTTAATGCTAGGAACAAACCCTAAATGTTCAAAGACGAAAAGAGGGCAAAACAGCGGATATTGCTGCCACTATAACCTTTGGTTGCCTAGCTTGGTAGCCCAAGGTTGCCAAGCTAATCGACCACGAATATTGTGTACGGACAATAAAACCAAAAATCGATCGAAAACTCATCGTTTTGGTTCCAAAACACTCCAAAATTATTTAGAAAACTTTGAAATAATAGTAGGACACTATCTAGTATGATTTAGGCATCAATCATGGTGAAAGGAGTGAAAACCTAACAAGTCCTAATCTAGGTTTCATCCGAAATCAAACCGCAGATTCACGGATAGACTAGACTGAATGGGGATTTTTTTTGTAGGACTGAGATACAAGTAGAATAAGGTCTAAAAACAACTTAAAATATGATCTAGCATGGATTGGAAATCAAACTAATCAAAGAGAATACAATTATATAGATTCATGCTAGGCTTTTACCAAAATCACACCGTAAAGTTCATGGAAGAACTAGAGTTAATGGAGATTCACTCTAGAACTAAAAGGATGGAAGAGTAGGTCATTATAATAGTTTAAGATCTTCCTTAAAGTCTCTACAGTAAGTAAAATCAATAGAGAATGTAGAACTAGAAGGTAGAGAGTGATTGCTAACCTTGTAGAAGGAGAATCGTCAAGTGGAAAACTTCACGGATACTTAGAAATCTTCCTTGAACTTGGAGAGAGAGCTCTAGAATGCCTCTGACGTTCTCTAACAGCCATATGACACAATGGAACGAATTAGAATGAAATTTGATTAAATAGGGCTTCGGAATCCTAATTCCCAAAAAGTGCCAAAACTGCACCAGTACTGGTTGGTCGCCTCGATTGGTTGCTAGGGGCGACCAAGGCAGGCTGCCAACCTGTACCTCTTTGGTCAAAATCACATTTTTGGTCCCCGAAAGCTCTAACTTCCTCTTGGGTCCTTTTCTAAGTTATAGAGGGGTCTTACCTGGTTTTCCAGGACCTTCCACTTGTATCATTACTGCACTCTTGGTCCAACTACCAAGTCCGTCATCATTCAAGCTAGATCTTCTTCCGAAATCTGACAAGGTTTCTATCTTAGCTTTATCACCATCTACTTTCATTGGTTCCAAGTCAGATTCAACGGATTCAATTTGAATGGCCCACAGTTGTCTTCTTCCTGCCCTTCGGGTTTTTGGACCTACAATATATTTTTTTGTGTTAAGGTAGTGAGGGATTTGCATTTTTGGTCAAGGAATTAGAGCTTAAAGCATGATATCTATGAAACCCAGCCCTGACCCTAATCCGGAAACTTTGTTATTTGTAGGTCCAATGACCCGAAGTAAGGCAAGATGTCATCTTTGGGCCATTTCTGTTGAAGACTTGATGGCTGGATTGGAATCCATGAGTGTTGATGCCAGTGTTCCAATGGTGGAAACTGCACCCTGATGAAAATTGGATTAGTTGATGGTCTTGGAGTGGTCTCTGTATTGATTCAAAGGCATTTCTAACTCCTAGGTATGTCACTCTAGGTGTGTGCAAAACCCCTTGATGTTTGGACTTGATCTGAGCCTTCAAATCCCCATTTTGAAGTTGCTGTCTTGATTGGTCGACTCATTGGTCGATTGGACCAATCGACCAATCAATCGACCAATTGATTCTGTTTTTGAAATTTGAATCATGTCTCTTCTATTTAAGTCTAATCTCGGGAATACTCCGCCTCATTTGCCTCCTAAGCCTCTGGAACGAGTTAGAACCCTAATCTAACCCATTCCCTTGCATTCTTTGGTGATCTCTCGCAAAGACTTGAAGAATTCTTCATCCTCCTATAGAAAAGGTATGATTTCACTCACTCTTTCTTCTATCTCTGATTTTCTTTCTTTAATTATGTTCTTCGTTGAGATCAGGAAGAAGATGATGCACTCTTGCAACCATCTATTCCATGATCTCATCATGTTCTTTAAGATCCATGATCATCATCATGATCTTAACCTCAGCCAGTGGAATTTTCGAAACCCTAACCCTAATCCTTTGAAACCCTAACCTGTGTGATCATCTGGAGAACTTTTGGTAACCTCCCTTGTGAAGGGAAACCTCTTGGGTGACATTTGTGTTAACCTAAACTTCATCATTGAATGACCCTTCTTGTTATTTTTGGCTAACAATTTATCTCCCTTCATCCAGAGCTCTCAATTATTTTTCCGAGGGAACCAAAAAGGGTGAAACCCTAATTTTATGGAATCAAACCAAGAACCCCTAGTTTGATCATGGTAACCCAATCAATGTGTTTTCTTTACTATATCTGTAATCTTCATACCCTAGTTCTTTATCTTTGATTATAATATTTTTCCCTCATAATCTATGTTTAACCTAGTAGGTTAACCTTTTTGTTCCTAGGTTACAACTTGAGAACTTGATTTGATTTATGAATTGATATCCTCTATACCCTAGAATACTACCATGATAATTTCCCTCTGATTGTACCCTTTTGAACCATCAAATTTGGTTCTTGATTCTCAAAATTCGGATTCTTGTAGGCCACTGTCTGCATTGGTCGACTGGTCCAGCAGACCAATCAATCGACCAATGAGTACAGCAACCTCGTTCTTGGTCTGTTTCGATTGATTTATGATCTTTTCCTTTATGCATCTTTCCTA
This sequence comes from Hakea prostrata, assembly GCF_041222555.1. Lineage (NCBI taxonomy): Eukaryota > Viridiplantae > Streptophyta > Magnoliopsida > Proteales > Proteaceae > Hakea > Hakea prostrata. Next base: position 16,994,040 of record NC_142609.1, on the reverse strand, counting down.
ACATGTTGTATGCACTTGTTTAGGACTGTCTTCTCAGGTTTAGTCAAGATCATACTTGATTCTTTAAGATCCCATCCAAGTTAGAAGGTAAGGACAGTTAATTCCCTAACTACATAGATTGCTTGTTCTCTGGTTTCTACTTTATGAAACTATGAGATTACCTACTATTTTTGTACTTTAATTCTGATCTCCTACTGTGGGAACAGTAGCACATGTTTATATTGTCTTTTTATTATTCATGATATATGAATTACTTATTATTGCCTAATCTGATTTTTGCTTTTACATTCTCTTGTATATGATGAATTGCTGGTTGTGTATGTCATGACTGTTCTGAGAATGTGTTTGCTTAAGTTTGGTTTGGGATTAGGGAGTATCCTTTTGATACTTCTGTCCTTGACATCGGAGGGAATAGTATGGGATGTTCTCCGAAGATGTCCATCAACGCTTTCCCAAATCATTGGTTGTCATACTTAGGGATGTCAGCAGTGTTTGGCTAGGATATACCCCTGTTATATCAGACCCGATTCGGAAAGGTATTGAGACCGAACGACCCGTGGTAGCAATGGGGATTCACGGGCGCTTAAGACCGGTAAGTTATATCCGTGAGAGGACGGGAATCACATTGTGGGGACCATTTATTGGAGGGTTGCATATGGCTAGACTTGGGCTCATGGGCGCTCGAGACCGGTGAGTTATATCCGTGAGAGGACATGAGAGCTTCCCGTTTACCATATGTGGATAACCAATAGGGTTGATGAGTCCGGTGAGTAATATCCTTGACTCTAGTGTGAAGGATACCGGAAAGGATCGCCCGGGGCGAGGAATGGAAGTATCTAGACCTGAGTTGATGTAACTGACTAGATGACTTGCATTGGGCTAGGTTTTTCCTTGACATGCGCCGGTACTTATGCCAAATGGTTGTGAGAGAGAGTGTTGACTTAACCCCCTGCCATGGTTTGTCCTGAGGGATGCCGAACCCACTACCAACAGGAGCCGTATGCATGACCTACCCAAAGAAGTACGGTGCTATGACTTAAAGCATGTCTACCATAGAGACCAAGATACATAGAGTTTAGATGCATTCATACTTTATCTGTTTCATACTGCATTGCATCATGTTATGTTTTGCCACATGTTATCTATGATGTTATGGATTAACTACCTTACTGAGTTTCTTCGAAACTCATTCCTTTTTGTATATTCTTTGTTTAGATTATCCTGCAGGTACAGATATTATGACGAGCAGTACAGTGAAGCGCAAGCCGATGAAGAGTATTACACACAAGGTGCTGGCGACGATCAAGATTACTCTGATAATCCCCCAGCGGATCAAGCTGCGTACTACATTTGAAGGCAGCATTGAGTTAGAACGGATTCATTGGATTGACGAAGTCCATACTTATGAAGACGTTATCTATAGACTAGAAGACGCTTGATCTTAGTTTATTTCTTAATACATTTGTTTCAGTTGTATTTCCTTTTAGACTTTCATACTACGTTCCGCTATATTGGTGGAGTGAGTTTCCGCCTCACTTTACTCCTTTTGATATCATTGGATATTTGGTATCTTTTCCGCACTCTGATTATACTGATTATTCATTATTGTTTTGAACCTTCATTTATAATATTAAACCTTGATTATTTCTTGTTTATGATTATGTTATTGTGTATGTGGGAGGATGATTTCCTCGATACTTGATCTTCGGGGCTATGGATCACACTCTCGGGTATGCTAGTTAGGGTACCGGCTGGGAGGAGGTGACAATATCTCATTCATTCTTTCTTTGACCTTTAGCAATCATCTAGATGGTGATACATGAAGTTTAATCATTCTATCACCTCAATTACGAAATGGAAGATTTTTTTATCCAATTATGTTGACGATATACTATATGTTGCAGAATTTTTTGTTGCCAATAAGAAGTGGTTGTCCTATATTTTCTTAAGATGAAGGACATGGGTGGGGCCAACTTTGTGTTTTGTCCAAATTTTGTAAGGAAACGCATTAGGAAATTCCTTGGTATGGTAGGTGTAAAATCCGGCTTGATCCTAACCCTGACCCAGCCTGGATTTTATACTGTTGCAGGTCCGAAGACCCGAAGTGGTGGTAGAAAAGACCTGTGGGCCCTCTTAGTGGATGATTTGATGCTTGATGCTGAGCCTATGGACATTGACAATGATGCCCCTCAGTTGAGCACAGCACTTCCTGGAACCCCGTGATCAATCCGAAGGTATTTTCTGAAACTAGACTTGTTGATTGACTTGTAGGAGAAAGCCCCACTCGATTTGACCCTGTATAGCCTCCCGAATCCACTCCTGAAGTTGCTGTCATGGCTTGGTCGACTGACAGTCGACCAGCCAGTCGACCAAGAGTAATGGAATTCGAAATTACACTAAATCTCTTCCCATTTTGCCCCTACCTTTTTGGAACTCGTGAATGAGGATCTAAACTAATCATTGGCACTCCAGAGCTCGAGGTTGGACACTCTCTTGGGCTATTTCTTGATGTTTGGGAAGATCTTTGACTCCAATCATTATTGTATACATTACTCATCAACACAAGGTATGAATTCTTCTATTCCTCTTCTAATCTATTCATTTTTCTATCAATTAATGATCTAGAAACCATGGCTGAAGTGCTACAACCTTGCAAACACTTAACCATGAGTTTCCCCCTTTCAATTCCTTAATCCTCCCCCACTCTTGCTATGCTATGATTCAAATGAAATTAATTGCACTCCACCACTTTGATTCTATTCAATCTAACCTATTTTGATTCAAATCTGATATGTAGATGCATGGCAAGCTCAGACTATAATGACATTAAGATTCTAGCTTGATTCTTAACACTCATTTGATTGATTCCTATCATCCTTTACAATTTCTATCAATTCCAATTTAATTCTTGCTAAGAATCATATAGAACCTAAAATTTCGATTTGGTATTTTTGATTGAACCGTTGGATCATCATGAAATTAGTGTGTAGTATCCTCTTACCGTTATAAACATGCTCTCCAAATTTTGTGACGATCGGAGCATTGGAAGTGCAGTTTCAGATCAAGTTTCCATTGTTGTCCTGAAGTTAACAAGTCTTGGTTGACTGCTTGGTCGACTGACAGTCGATCAAGCCAGTCAACCAAGAGCTGTTAAGGCCATGTACTCAGCCGAATTGATCCGTTTGAACCCCAATTCAGTTGCTTTCTTCTCTAATATTACTTGTATGATTATCTAGGGTATCAACACTGATTTTGGGACCATACTTGGTAATCATTGAATCTATTTACAACTTGATTAAGGTAAGGACAGTCGTTAACTCAAGTATGTTAATTATATCAACATGCTTATATTTTGGGAACTTAATGGTTATGTTCATATGAGTATTCCTTTACTATACATGACTGTTATGTGTTTTCTTATCAGTAATAGAATGTATATATCATTTGGAAATATCATGTTCAGTTTTACTTTATGATTTTATATATGATCAATCATGTTATGGTACGTAATTGTTTATATGATGAATCATTGATGTAGTATAATATGATGAGATTGAGTTTGTGATTGACTACGTATGACTTGGGATTGGGAAGTGTCCTTCCAACACTTCTGTCCTTGGACATCGGAGGGAGTAGTATGGGATATTCTCCAAAGGTTTCCATCGACGCTTTCCCAGGTTGTTGGATGACATATATAGGATTGTCTAGGTGTATGGTTAGGATATTTTCCCTTGTCATATAAGACCCGAATCGGAAGGGTATTGAGACCAAACGACCTATGGTAGAGTATGGTTGAAGGGTGCTCAAGACCGGTATCCACTCCGTGAGAGGACTTGAACTATACTACGGATACCCGAAAGGGGCCATTTGTTGGTAGGGTTGCAAATGGATAGACCTGGGCTCACGGGCACTCAAAACCGGTAACCAACCCGTGAGAGGACGTGAGAGCTTCCCGTTTACCATTTGTGGATGACCAATAGGGTTGATGAGTCCGTAGTCCGAGTTGGTCGGTGCCATAGGATATGCTGACTCTAGTGTGAAGGATACGGAACCGAGTTGGTCGGTGCCATAGGTAAAGTATTCGGATCTGACATAATACGACTGAGTAGATGACTTGCATTGGGCTAGGCTTCGCCGCGACATGCGCCAATACTTATACCAATGGTGATGTGAGAGAGTGGTGACTAAATCCCCAACCATGGCTTGATGAGGACCTTACCCAATTACCACGGCAAACCCAAGATATCTTATGATTGAGGGGGAGTGACTAACGACCCAAAGAAGTATGGTGCTATGGCTTAAAGCATGTCTACCTTAGAGACTAGCATACTTAAGATTAGAATCATATTTCATCATTGTCTCATATCATATTGCATCATATTGTGACTTGTGTTGAATGAACTGTGTATTATGAAACGACTTGCCTTGCTGAGTTCTTTTGAACTCATTCCTTTTGTGCAATTTGTTAGATTATACTGCAGGTACAGAAGACCTTGATGGCACATCCTATGACCCGAGCTATGATCCCGCATACTACATTCGGGTGATGGCTACGCGGAGAGTCAGGATTGCTATACCGAGGAGGATTATAGTGCGTACCAGGGTTAGCCCCACATTAGTGAGGGAGCGGCCATGTTGGGTTTACTTCATCCACACTTTTGAAGAAGAAATCATTAGGATGGAAGAAACCTATATGTAGGCCCCATTTCCCTGGATAACTGTAATCATTTGGATATCTTCACTCTAATTATTATGGATTTGTTCTCGGCACAGATTGTAACTTAACTTTATTAACTACATTTCTGCTATTGCTGGAGGAGTGACTTCTGATCACTTCTTCTCTTTGAGACTACCCGTATATGAAGTTGACATTTAATATTTCCGCACTCTGATTTACTATCTTCTCTTATTCAAATTGATCTATTTATTGTTTGTTTTATACATTGATTATATTGTTCATGATTATGTTATCGTGTATGTGGGAGGCATGGCCGCTCAATCTGGATCATCGGGTTGTGGATCACATCCCAGGTATGCCAGATAGGATACCGGCTGGGGTGGATGTGACAGAGTGGTATCAGAGCCCAAGATCAATTAAGGCCCCAACCACAGAAATGATAACGGAACATTCTGAGTCACAGATCCAAGATGACTCAATTACTCTTAGAAGTGAATAATAGATAACTCAGGCTAGAGACCTGATTAACGAACCATAAGTGAGTTGTTGAATAACATACAATAATTATAATTTAACAATCATCATTTAATGAAACGAAAAAGAAAGTGAATAATACACAATAACAGATGAAACTGAAATAACTTTCATTAACTTAAATAAGTTTTACAACGGATTACATATGAAAAGCATAAATGAAATCCTAGTACAATCTATCTATCTAGGAGATCGTCGTTGGACTCTGGATGTCCTGACATCCTCAGTGATCTAAGTGAGCTGAGACTGCATCTGATCCTGCCTAGACTCTATCTGTACAAGCCTCCCCTCAAGCCTCTCATACATATGTGACTGGCTCGCCTCCATCCTCTCATCATATCTCGAGTCCGTGCGCTCGGCTCCTAAACTCTCGAACAACCAGCTGCCTCGCCTAACCCCCATCCTCTCCATCATGGAAGTCATAGATGGGCATGACCCCGAGCCATCCGAGATCCGGTGCCTGGGGGTGGCAGGTGCCTATGATGGACCCCCAATCTCAAAGCCGTGATGTGGGAACCCCCCGATCATCGGGACCGACCTCCCCCTACAATAGGAGTCCGGGAAAGGGGGGGGGAAGAGAGGAGGACCCGGGGAGAAGGAACCAAAGCCCCCATTTTGGAAAAAAAAAAAAAAACCCTTATCATCCCATCTCTTAGCAGGGGAATATCCTCACCATCATCCTCGGAATCTGACTCATCACCTAGACTGGGAGATCTGCCAACTCGATCTAACTGCATCAGTCCAATAGTCCTCGTACCAATGGAATACCCCGCACCTCCAACAACTCTATCCTCACCATCCAGATCTATCCCGAAATAACTGAAGATGCATGTCAATAGAATCCCAAAGCAAAGATTTCTGACACCCGGATGCATGACAACCTCGATCATAACATTATGTATAATATAAGATAGATCAATCTCGAATCCCATATAGATCCGATAGATGAGTAAGGCATCCATCACCGTAACCACATTATGATGTCCCGCTCTCGGTATGATGTTCTTCCCTACAATCCGACTGATGACTCTGGCCGATGCAATCATCTCACCACTGTTTCTAGGATAATAACACCTATCATCATCCCAAAGTGTCATGCATATCTCATGCAACTTGTATGGAAGCATATGTCTGCTGAAATCCTCCCCTACTGATATCCACACACATGCATGTGGACAATAAGGAACCTTGAGAATCTCTACTAGTGTGCGAGTAGTAAATCTGATCTGAGTCTCCCTGATCTGGCTCGCTATCACTAACTCCATCTGATCAGCTCGCCCCTCCACAAATGAAGTCAAATTGCTGTAAAACAACCGAATTAACTCTGGGTACACTGGCAAATCCTCAGTAAGTAGGTGTGTCCACCCCAAGACATCGAATCTCTCCCCGATCCGAAAAGTAGTCAACTCTGCAGCCCGAAATGGTCACCCGTACTCTATGTGACAATGCCCAAAGTATGCATCGTAAAGAAACTCGGCCAATGGTGTGACGAAGCGGTGTCGATCAATCACCTCCGCTCATGGCAGCAAAGGCACCTGACCTCTACCTCTCCTGTTACCTACTACCCTACCTCGAGCACGACCACCTCGTCCTCGTCTCTCCATAGAGTATAAATATCTGTAGAGAAAGATCAACAAGTCAATGTTAGGAGATTAACCAAAATTGGATATGAAGGGCATTTTCGTAATTTTTCAGAATTTTTCAAATTTGGGGGAAATTCAATTTGAGTATACTGCCATATGCACAATACTTAGAATTGCATGATTGTGGTGTTTGTTTGAAGAAAACCGGTCGAAATCACGTCCTAAAGTTGAAAATTCAGCAAGCTAGAAAAGAGGAATTTCGACGTTTAAGTCAAATTTGGGGATTTTTGATATTGTTGAAATTGGTTGAAACGAATTGCATGGTAATGTGTAGCATATCATTTGGATTGTGTGGCATCAAATTTGGTATTAAAACTCCTAACGGTTTGGGAGAAATCGAAATTTTTCTAAATTTTGGAAACTTTCGGCTACGTTAGCGAGATCAAGTTGAAAATTCGTGTTTGCTTGTTGTTTAAGCGTTGTTGTTGCATGTAAACTATGGGTTTTTGTTTCTAAGCATGCATGAACATGTTTCTATCTTAGAACAACAAGTTTAACATTGTATTTTGAGAAATCTAAGTAAAGAAACTATTTGAGAAGATGATGAATAGTGATTTACTTACTTGGTTGAGCAATGCTTGATGCTTTGATGATGTGGAAGCCTCAAACCACTTGTAATCTGCTTAGAAGTGTTTGCTAATGCATTCTCCAGACCCCCTCCACAAGAGAAATGAGTTAGAAATGAGAAATGAAGGAGAAATGAAGGAGAAATGAAGTTAATAAGCCTGATTTTTGTTATTGTTGGGCTTGGTCGACTGACAGTCGACCAAGGCTATAAAAAGTGAGAAAAATGGAAATTTTGATGGAATTTTTGGATTTTGACCAATGTTTGATTATTTGCTTAGTATATTGATGGGTCTATGTATGATTTGAGCATTTTAATCATGTGGTCAAGTGTGTTTTGACGAATCTTCGTATCTCGATGTGGTCAATGTTCTTTTGCAGAATGGTTTTACTGAGAAGTCGTCTTGTCGGCTCCGGTAGTACCGGAAATGAGGAGACGCCTGCTAGAGGGTCTGACCAACAGACCCAAGAGGAAAGCCATACTACCAATGGCATCACCAATGCCCCTGACATTGGAAGCTTCAAGGACATTGCAAGTGTCATGACCAACATGATGCAACAGCAGCAAGCTCAATTCAACCAGATGATGACTGGTTTTGTGAATTTGAGAGAAGAGAACCGTGCTAGTGGGTCTGGCAATGCTCGCTTGGCGGCCCCGTATGTGGAGAGGTTCACAGGAACCCCACATACCCGGCTGATGGAGAGTTTCTTGAAACTGTAGGTGCCATCTTTTACTAGTGTATCAAAGGATGTTCTATTCCCTAACAGATGGCTGAGGGAACTAGAAAAGGCCTTCCGGAACTTGCAGTGTACGGATGCTCAGAAAGTGCTCTTTGCCGAGCAGAAGCTTCAGCAGGAAGCGGATGCATGGTGGACTTCTTCCTGCCCTATTCTTGAAACCCTCCATGGTGGTGTTGTCTCTTGGGAAATATTTAAGGAAGCCTTCTGTAAGAACTATTTTCCCAAGGCAGTGAAAGATGCCAAGGAGTCTGAGTTTATGGCATTGGCCCAAGGTTCCCTTTCTGTGCTGTACTACCAGCAGAAATTTGAAGAGTTATTCTTTTTCGCCCATGACTCGATGAAACCTGATAATGCGAAGGCAAAGAAATTCTTCAAAGGACTGCGACCATCTTTAAAGACGTACCTCACCCTTCTCCCTCTTGAGAGTTACTCCCAGGTGGTTCAGAATGCAAAGAAGCTGGAAGAAGCTGAAAGAGAAAATGCTCGAGTTCAGAGGCCTTGGCATCCTAGGCATCCCGGTCTTGTGGATCTCACCGAGCGTCAGTTTGTGAGGCCTTCACCATATCCCACTCTTGCCTTCCAGCCTAGGGGTGTGGGTCAGAGTTCCGGTACTACTCCTGTGGGCCCTCGTGGCCAATATAGTGGAGCTCAACCTACGGGATTTGTGCAGCCTTCCCGGCCTGATGTGGTTTCCCCTCAGCCTGCTTTTTAAAGACCCCCTTTGGCAGCCACCCCTGTTGGACAGAGAGATCTTGTGTGCTTCCTTTGCAAGCAGCCCGGACATTTTGCTCGCTTGTGTCCAAAAAAGTCCGCCTTGCCTAGTGTTTTTGTTCCTACTGTGAGAAGTGCTCCCGCTTCTATTCCTACCCCTGCCCCTCCTTTTGGCAGATTATTTAGCATCTCCGGTACTGAGCAGGACCCTTGCCATGAAGTTGTAACAGGTACATTGTTAGTCGCTTCTTTTCCAGCATTTGTGTTGTTTGATACGGGTGCATCTCATTCATTCATTTCATCTACTTTTGTTGTAAAGACTAACCTAACACCCAGAGGTTTATCTAGTTATTTGTCAATTTGTACCCCTGTTGGGTCTGCTGTTAAACTAGATAAAGTGTTAGAGGAATGTCCTGTTCTTGTTTGTGGGTTGAATTTGAAGGCAAATCTAGTGTTGTTTTATATGAGGGACTTCGACGTCATCTTGGGAATTGACTGGTTGACATCCTACAACACTGTGATCTTGTGCTCTTCTAAGAAGATCCAGGTTCGATTGGGTGGGGATTCAGTTTTCGAGTTCCAAGGAAAGAAAGGAAGAGTGAGCAAGAAGACTTTGACCGCTTTAATGCAAATCCACACTTTGGTGGAAGGTGCTTCATCTGGAAGCAAAGTCAAGGAAAGGAAGAGACTTGAAGATGTCAGTGTTGCTTGTAATTTTGCTGATGTGTTTCCAGACGATCTATCAGGACTACCCCCTGATAGAGAGGTTGAGTCCTCCATAGACTTAATTCTTGGAGCGTCTCCGGTGTCTAAGGCTCCATATCGGATGGTGCCTACCGAGCTTGAGGAGTTGCAAACTCAGTTGAATGAACTCTTGGATAGAGGTTTTGTGCAGCCAAGTGTGTCACCCCGGGGAGCTCAAGTCTTGTTCGTCAAGAAGAAAGATGGTAGTATGCGTCTGTGCATTGACTACCGAGAGTTGAACAAGCTGACGATCAAGAATAGATACCCGCTTCCTCGGATTGATGATCTGTTTGATCAGTTGAAAGGCGCGGCTGTGTTCTCAAAGATTGACTTAAGGTCTGGGTATCACTAGTTGAAAGTGAAGTCAAGTGATATCTTTAAGACAGCGTTCAGGACAAGGTATGGACATTATGAATTCAAGGTCATGCCTTTTGGTCTAACCAACACTCTTGCTGTGTTCATGGACCTCATGAACCGTGTATTTCACGATGTGCTCGATAAGTTTGTAATCGTTTTCATTGATGACATCTTGATATACTCGAAGAACGGAGAAGAGCATGTGAAGCACCTGAACTTCACATTGCAAAGGTTGAGAGAAAAGAAACTCTATGCTAAATTTAGCAAGTGTGACTTTTGGCTCTCAAGGTAGTGTTCCTTGGCCATGTTGTTTCAGCCGAAGGTATTCGTGTTGACCCCAAAAAAGTGCAGACCGTTACCGATTGGGAAAGACCGAAGACCGTGACTGAGATAAGAAGTTTCCTTGGATTGGCTGGATACTATCAGAGATTTATTGAGGATTTTTCTAGGTTAGCTGCCCCTATGACTAAGCTAACTAGAAAAGAAGAGAAGTTTGTTTGGACCGAAGCCTGCGAGAAAAATTTTGAAGAGCTGAAAGTTAGATTGACAAGCGCCCCAGTTTTAACTATACCTGATAGTTCCGGTGGGTTGACAATCTACACTGATGCTTCCAAGATCGGTTTGGGTTGCGTGTTGATGCAACACGGCAAGGTTGTGGCTTATGCCTCTCGGCAATTGAAAGATTATGAGCGGAATTATCCCACTCATGACTTGGAGCTTGCCGCCGTTGTTTTTGCTTTAAAGATTTGGAGGCATTACCTGTACGGTGAGAAAATCGCTATTTTCACAAATCACAAGAGTTTGAAATACTTCTTCACACAGAAAGAGCTGAATATGAGACAAAGAAGATGGTTGGAGTTGGTTTCTGACTACGATTGTGACATTCAGTATCACCCAGGTAAAGCAAATGTAGTTGCGGATGCTCTTAGTAGGAAAGATCAGAGGAAGGATTTGAACTTGTGTGCTTTGAATCGGCCCTTGCTTTTGTCAATGGAAAGATTTGGTTTGGAAGTGGTTCCTGAGGGTTCGGATTGTATCCTTTATGCCATGACAGCAAGATCCACCCTTAGAGACTGCATTGTTGCCTTGCAAAGTTCTGATCTTGAGTTGAAAGAAAAGATTGAGAAGATCGCTTCGAATTCAGAAATGGACCTTGTTTTTAATACATCTTTAGATGGTACTTTATTGTTTAGAGGTAGACTATGTGTGCCTAATGTTGATGAAGTCAAGAAGAAAATATTGAAAGAAGCACACCAGTCGATCTTTACAATACACCCTGGAAGTACCAAAATGTATAAGGACTGAAGGGAACATTTTTGGTGGAACGGTTTGAAAGCGGATGTTGAAGACTTCGTTGCCAGGTGTGAGACTTGTAAACGTGTGAAAGCCGTTCGTCAGCCTCCGTCCGGATTACTTCAGCCCCTTCCTATTCCTAGCTGGAAGTGGGAAGATATCTCCATGGACTTCGTGACTAGGTTGCCGCGGACAAGTAAGGGAAATGACACTGTGTGGGTGATCGTCGATAGGTTGACCAAATCAGCCCATTTCATTCCTATGAAGATCACTTACACTTTGGATAAGCTAGCTAGACTTTATGTGGACAATGTGGTTCGTCTACACGGAGTGCCTGTGAGTATTGTTTCTGATCGTGATCCTAGGTTCACCTCAAGGTTTTGGAATGGTTTGCAGAAAGCCTTGGGAAACCAATTGAATCTGAGTACAGCCCATCATCCATAGTCTGATGGACAATCTGAGCGTACAATTCAAATCTTAGAGGATATGCTTAGATCCTGTGTGGTGGACATGGGTGGAAATTGGGATGAACACTTATCTTTAGTTAAGTTTGCCTATAACAACAGTTATCAAGCAACAATAGGCATGGCTCCATTCAAAGCTTTGTACGTTAACACTTGTAGGACACCTTTATATTGGACTGAGACAGGTGAAAGAAAAGTCTTAGGTCCAGAAATGATTGAAGCTACAAGTGCAATGGTCGACATGATTAGAGAAAGAATTAAGTCTGCCCAGTCAAGACAGAAATCTTATGCCGACAAAAGAAGGACCGATGTGGAGTTTCCAATTGGAGAAAAAGTTTCCCTTAAAGTGTCACCTATGAAGGGGGTGACGAGATTCAATGTAAAGGGAAAGCTTAGCCCTCGCTTCATTGGACCTTATGAGATCCTGGAGAAGGTTGAACTTGTTGCCTATCGCTTGGCCTTGCCCCCATCTCTTGCTGGAGTTCACAGTGTGTTCCATGTTTCTAAGCTTCGAAAGTACATAGAGAACACAGAGCATATATTACACCAAGCACCCGAAGGGCTCAGTGCCGATCTTTCTTCCGATGAAGGACCAGCCGAAATTCTTGATAAGAAGGACAAGCAGCTGCAGAATCGCACCAGCCCTTTGGTGAAGATTCGGTGGAAGAACCATACCCCAGAAGAAGCCTCATGAGAGAAAGAAGAAGACATGAGAGAGAAGTTTCCTCATCTTTTTGGAAGCATAGGTACGCTTTAAATTTCGAGGACGAAATTTCTTTTAAGGGGGGGAGAATGTAAAATCCGGCCTTATCCTAACCCTGACGCGGCCCGAATTTTATACTGTTGCAGGTCCGAAGACCCGAAGTGGTGGTAGAAGAGACCTGTGGGCCCTCTTAGTGGATTATTCGATGCTTGATGCTGAGCCTATGGACATTGACAATGATGCCCCTCACTTGAGCACATTGTCCGTATTGGGTGAAAATCTGTGCATCGATGAAGATTGAATTAGTTGAAGCACTTCCTGAAACCTCATGATCAATCCAAAGGTATTTTCTGAATCTAGACTTGTTGATTGACTTGTAGGAGAAAACCCCACTCGATTTGACCCTGTATAGCCTCCCGAATCCACTCCTGAAGTTGCTGTTATGGATTGGTCGACTGACAGTCGACCAACCAGTCGACCAAGAGTAATGGAATTCAAAATTACACTAAATCTCTTCCCATTTTGCCCCTACCTTTTTGGAACTCGTGAATGAGGACCTAAACTAATCATTGGCACTCCAGAGCTCGAGGTTGGACACTCTCTTGGGCTATTCCTTGATGTTTGGGAAGATCTTTGACTCCAATCATTATTGTATACATTAATCATCAACACAAGGTATGAATTCTTCTATTCCTCTTCTAATCTATTCATTTTTCTATCAATTAATGATCTTGAAACCATGGCTGAAGTGCTACAACCTTGCAAACACTTAACCATGAGTTTCCCCCTTTCAATTCCTTAATCCTCCCCCACTCTTGCTATGCTATGATTCAAATGAGATTAATTGCACTCCATCACTTTGATTCTATTCAATCTAACCTATTTTGATTCAAATCTGATATGTAGATGCATGATAAGCTTAGACTATAATGAAATTAAGATTCTAGCTTGATTCTTAACACTCATTTGATTGATTCCTATCATCCTTTACAATTTCTATCAATTCCAATTTAATTCTTGCTAAGAATCATATAGAACCTAAAATTTCGATTTGGGTATTTTTGATTGAACCGTTGGATCATCATGAAAATTAGTGTGTAGTATCCCCTTACCGTTATAAACATGCTCTCCAAATTTCGTGACGATCAGAGCACCGGAAGGGCAGTTTTGGATCAGTTTCCATTACTGTCCTGAAGTTAACAAGTCTTGGTCGACTGCTTGGTCGACTGACAGCGAACCAAGCTAGTCGACCAAGAGCTGTTAAGGCCCTGTACTCAGCCAAATTGATCCGTTTGAACCCCGATTCAGTTGCTTTCTTCTCTGACATTACTTGTATGATTATCTAGGGTATCAACACTGATTTTGGGACCATACTTGGTAATCATTGAATCTATTTACAACTTGATTAAAGTAAGGACAGTCGTTAACTCAAGTATGTTAATTATATCAACATGCTTACATTATGGGAACTAAATGGTTATGTTCATATGAGTATTCCTTTACTATACATGACTGTTATGTGTTTTCTTATTAGTAATAGAATGTATATATCATTTGGAATATCATGTTCAGTTTTACTTTATGATTTTATATATGATCAATCATGTTATGGTATGTAATTGTTTATATGATAAATCATTGATTTAGTATAATATGATGAGATTGAGTTTGTGATTGACTACGTATGACTTGGGATTGGGAAGTGTCCTTCCGACACTTCTGTCCTTGGACATCGAAGGGAGTAGTATGGGATATTCTCCGAAGGTGTCCATCGACGCTCTCCCGGGTTGTTGGACGACATATATAGGATTGTCTAGGTGTATGGTTAGGATATTTCCCTTGTCGTATCAGACCCGAATCGGAAGGGTATTGAGACCGAATGACCGGTGGTAGAGTATGGTTGAAGGGCGCTCAAGACCGATATCCACTCCGTGAGAGGACTTGAACTATACTGCAGATACTCGAAAGGGGCCATTTGTTGGTAGGGTTTCAAATGGATAGACCTGAGCTCACGGGCACTCAAGACCGGTAACCAACCCGTGAGAGGACGTGAGAGCTTCCCGTTTACCATTTGTGGATGACCAATAGGGTTGATGAGTCCGTAGTCCGAGTTGGTCCGTGCCATAGGATACGCTGACTCTAGTGTGAAGGATACGGAACTGAGTTGGTTGGTGCCATAGGGAAAGTATCCGGATCTGACAAAATACGACTGAGTAGATGACTTGCATTGGGCTAGGCTTCGCCGCGACATGCGCCAATACTTATACCAATGGTGATGTGAGAGAGTGGTGACTAAATCCCCAACCATGGCTTGATGAGGACCTTACCCAATTACCACGGCAAACCCAAGATATCTTATGATTGAGGGGGAGTGACTGACGACCCAAAGAAGTATGGTGCGATGGCTTAAAGCATGTCTACCTTAGAAACTAGCATACTTAAGATTAAAATCATATTTCATCATTGTCTCATATCATATTGCATCATATTGTGACTTGTGTTGAATGAACTGTGTATTATGAAACGACTTGCCTTGCTGAGTTCTTTTGAACTCATTCCTTTTGTGCAATTTGTTAGATTATACTGCAGGTACAGAAGACCTTGATGTTACGTCCTATGACCAAAGCTATGATCCCGCATATTACACTTCGGGTGATGGCTACGCGGAGAGTCAGGATTGCTATACCGAGGAGGATTATAGTGCGTACCAGGGTTAGCCCCACATTAGTGAGGGAGCGGCCACGTTGGGTTTACTTCATCCACACTTTTGAAGAAGAAATCATTAGGATAAAAGAAACCTATATGTAGGCCCCATTTCCCTGGATAACTATAATCATTTGGATATCTTCACTCTAATTATTATGGATTTGTTCTCGGCACAAATTGTAACTTAACTTTATTAACTACATTTCCGCTATTGCTGGAGGAGCGACTTCTGATCACTTCTTCTCTTTGAGACTACCCCTATATGAAGTTGACATTTAATATTTCCGCACTCTGATTTACTATCTTCTCTTATTCAGTTGATCTATTTATTGTTTGTTTTATACATTGATTATATTGTTCATGATTATGTTATCATGTATGTGGGAGGCATGGCCGCTCGATCTGGATCTTCGGGCTGTGGATCACATCCCGGGTATGCCAGATAGGATACCGGCTGGGTGGATGTGACAGTAGGTCTTACCAGGCTTAATAAGGAAAATCCTTTAAGCGGTTCTGTATGAGCAACTTGAAATCCATAGGCACTCCAATGGACCCGGCAAGTGTTTTGAGTCTAGATCAATGTTCTGAGATTAATGAAGAGAGACAGAAAGCATATGTCAAAGGTACCTAATGCAATATGAAATCTGCTACGCTTGATGATATACACATGCAAGTATATGCTATGCAGTTGGGATGGTTGTTCATTACAGAGCATTCAAGAACCAGATCATTGATGAGCATAAGGAGAATCCTCTGACATCTTAAGAGGGCTATAGACCCATGCTCGCTAACAGTGGTTCACATTTGAGACTTAGAGATTAAAACATTTGACTTGTAAATCCATATTGGGATTTATTTTTGTCTTGCGGGATAGGGTTGTTGCTGTATGTGGTAAGAAACAAACCTACATTGCCCTATCTTTGGTAGAGTCAGAGTAAGTTGCCAATTATCAACAATTTATGATGCCGTTTTACTTAATAGTTGGTTGCTTGAGCAACACTATGCTCATGCACTAAGAAGCATAGCAACGCTTATATGAGATCCCAAAACTCTATGGGAATGCTGGACACTTTTTGATATCCCTACATTCAGGATATGGTTGAGCTAGTAAGAAGTGGTCCTAAATTATCTCCATTAGCAATGAGTTGGTTAGACTTTTTGATGAAGCCCATTGCTAAAAATGTTTTTCTTTGTTCATATAAGGAACTTGGGATTGAAACCAAAGTGATAGATGAGCATTTATTTGTTTCACTTATTTGAACATACTCAAAGTGATATTATTTGTACACATTTATTTATGCAAAAGATGTCACCAGGAATTGTCCCACTCAAACTAGTAATTCGCCTTGGCATTTGAGAATAGCGAGCAAGATGAGCCTATGGTTTTATACAACTTTAGGGGGCTTTCAAACCAATGAGGGTGGTCAAACATGGAGACACCACATTTCCATGTTACCTGAGTTGAAACTGAATGTGAATCTTTTACAATTTATTGTTGGACAACTAATTGTAAAAGAATCAGGTAAGGAGCTTTAAGTAGCGACTTAGCCAAGATTCATATGACATTTTTTTCTTCTTTTATGACATGCCCATTTCAATGGAGTTACACCATACCATGCATGTTGGTTGCTTGTGCTACAATCGACTGATGATGAGAGTGACAATGGATCCCTGCTTCGTCACTGTGTGAGCCATCAAGATCACATTTAATTGATCCTACTTGTACCCTTCACCTTAAGACTATGCCATGAAGAGGACATTCAATGATGCTACTTTAGCTTTTTTCCTTAGGATCAGGGATGATACGGTCTCACAAGGCAAGACTAGGAAAGTAGTTGGAGACAATCCAAATGGCATGAGTGCTTTGGGAAAACTTTTCATTCTATACCCTACAGTGATGTGACTCATTGCCCGCATGACTTGTCATATGACAAAATCATGAGTACATCATGTGAGATTGTTTCACACTATTCATTTTGAGGGATCGAGGTTGTGGAACTGGGTAAAATTGAATTATTTAGGGTATAATGGGATAATTCTACGTGATGTGCTATGTTGGTCAGATGGAGACTTGATATCGCACTCCTACCCTAGATATATCTCTTTAGGTTGCACGTTCCATTTCCATATTGAAAGGATTTGAGTTAACGAGAGCATTTATTTGTATAGTTCTACCACCTTGTGGTGAGTGGGAGATGTTAATTGTAGTGGGTGGGACCCACTACATTTTGTGCCCAAGGTGGCGGCAAAGCGGCTGTGTATTCCTAGGTAACTGCTACTCTAAGTGGTTGAGTCTTAGAAGGACTCTAATATTGTTTTCCCTCACTTAGTTGAGTCCAAGTGAAACTCTAATTAAAGAATTAGAGTTGAGGGAAAATATCATAAATAGAGTTAAGGGAAAATATTATAAATAGAGGGATAGAATACGAAACTAATTACTAAGAAAATTCGTATACTCTCCTTTGCTCTCTATGTGACCTCTTTTTGAAAGAAGTTAATCCTGAATCTCCATAGTTGTAGTTCGCCGATTTAGAAGCGTGGAAATAATCAGAAGGAGAACGATCAAGTAAATGCACTTCCTGTTTCTAGATCCATTGCATTTAAGATCTCTGAGGTATATGATCTTCAACCCATCTTCGCACTAGTTTGTATTA